>NC_056749.1:22731339-22838839 GCF_019279795.1 Protopterus annectens
AATGGGATATAAGGATATTTACCACTGACTGCAAACTTGAGCCCCATGCTACTCTAGAATACGATATAAGAATATTTACCACTGATGGTAAACACAAGCCCTATCCTACTCTGCAATGTGATATAAGGATATTTACCAAAGACTGCAAACACAAGCCATGTCCTACTCTAGAATATGACATAAGGATATTTACCACTGACTGTAAACACAAGCTTTATCTTACTCTAGAATGTGAAATAAGGATATTTACCACTGACTGCAAACATGAGCTCTATCCAGCTCTGGAATATAAAGACATTCACTGACTGTAAACACAAGACCTATCCTACTGTAGAATAAGATATAATGATATTTACCATTGACTGCAAATACAAAAATATTTACCACTGACTGCAAACATGCTCTGTATTGTACTCTAGAATACGATATAAGGATATTTACCACTGATTGAAAACACGAGTTCTAATCTACTCTACAGTATGATATAAGGAGATTTATCACTCACTGCAAACACGATCCCTATCCTACTCTAGAATATGATATAAAGATATTGACCACTGACTGTAAACACAAGCTCTATCCTACTCTAGAATATGATATAAGGATATTTACCACTGACTGTAAACACAATCGCTATCATACTCTAGAATGTGATATAAGGATATTTACCACTGATTGGAAACATGAGCCATATTCTACTTTAGAATATGATATAAACACGAGCCCTATCCTACTCTAGAATATAAGGATATTTACCACTGACTGCAAACATGAGTTCTATCCTACTCTAGAATATAAGGTATTTACCACTGACTGCAAACATGAGCTCTATCCTACTCTAGAATATAAGGATATGTACCACTGACTGTAAGCACAAGCCCTATACTACTCTAGAATATAAGGATATTTACCACTAACTGTAAACATGAGTCCTATCCTACACTAGAATATAAGGATATTTACCACTGACTGTAAACAAGAGCCCTATCCTACACTAGAATATAAGGAAATTTACCACTGACTGCAAACATGAGTTCTATCCTACTTAGAATATGATATAAGAATATTTACCACTGACTGCAACCTGGATAACTGGATGGGAAACATAAAATAGACCCCTTGGATTCCACCAGTGTCCCTGCTGGACAGTGGCATAGGGTGCTAACTTGTTGGAACATGGGCTAATCTCTTGGCTAGGCTTGTAAGGGCCTCAGGGCCAATAGCCTAGTAACGCATTCTATGAACACCTTCAGGAATGCATGGATCATGCTATCCCAAATAAAACCAAGACCCAATCCTCCAAAGGCAGACTTCCTGTCTGGTGGACCCCAGCCATAAACAAACTATACAATAGAAGGAGGAAGCTACTAAATGATAGAGCAAAATCCCAAAAAGGGAAGGCATCACTGATCAGTATTAGCAAAAAACTACGGGCACACATAAAATTGTCTAAGGCCAGCTTCGAGAGAAAATTGCACAGAACACTAAGGATAATCACAAGGCTTTCTTTAGTTATGTTAGGAACCTGGGTGGTAATTCCCAGATATGCTCAGAATTAGTCCAAAAAATACACTGAACCCACAGACATTGCCAACATCCTAGCTGACAGGTTCAGCGCAAACTTCTCCCTCCCCTCCCCACCAAAAGGGCAAATGTCTATCCCAGCAGAGTGCTGCCCCCCTGACATCTCAGATGCTCAGGTAAGAGCCGCCTTTCCAAAGCAAAAACACAGCATCAATGGGACCAGATGGTGTCCCGGGCTGCATCCTACATGAACTCCAAGAAGAGCTAAACCCAAACATAAAACTACTGTTCAGTCTCAGCCTTACTACAGGATATGTGCCCATAGAGTGGCGTACAGCAACAGTGGTCCCTCTCCATAAAGGTGGTGCCTCAACAGATCCTGGAAACTATCGCCCCATAAGCCTGACTAGCTTGGTCTGCAAAGCTATGGAAAGGATCATCATGGACCTCATAAATAAAGATATTGGGGACCTAAAAACACTGGATCCTACCCAGTTCGGCTTTGTTAAGGGCAGATCCTGCCTCTTAAACCTGGACGATTTCTTTGAAACAGTCACCAAGGCCATTTACGAGGGGAAGGTGGTCCACACAGCCTACCTGGACCTTGCAAAAGCCTTCGATACAATACCCCACTCGGGCATTATAGATAAGCTCACCAGCTTAAATATAAACCCCTATGTCACTAGATGGATTGCAAACTGGCTCAAGGACAGAACCCACATGGTTAGAATTGCTGGAGCCATGTCAGACTCCAAACCAGTTACAAGTGGTATCCCACAAGGCTCAGTCCTGGGACCTCTCTTGTTCGGTATATATTTCTCGGAGGTACAGGCCAACACGGAAGGACTGTGGCTGACCAAGTTCGCAGTTGACTGCAAACTGGGCGCCATAATCGACTCTCCAGCCGACACAAGCATCCTCCAAAAGGGCCTCATAGAAACAGACAATTGGTGCCAGAGCCATGGCCTCAAGCTAAATGCCAAAAGTGTATAGTCATCCCTTTGGCAAAAACAGTGCCTACAAATTACCACATAGGTGGTAATCCATTAAGTACAGAAGAAGTAATTAGGGACCTGGGGACCCGAGTTGATAGCAATCTCTCATTTGACAACCACTTGGCCAAAGTGGTTAGAAAAACATTTTATATAGCCCACCTAATCATGAAGGGATTCACATCTAGATCAGGGGAGGTCATCGTGCCTCTTTACTCATCCCTCATCAGGCCCATAATTGAGTACAATTCCCCTTTTGGGATGTACCTTACCAGACACCTGCAGCAACTGGAAAGACCCCAAAAGTACCTCACCAAGAGGATCAAAGGGCTCAAATAGATGCCATATGCTGCCCGGTTAAAGAAACTCCAGCTCTACTCAGTGGCATACCACCTGTTCAGAGGCAATCTGTGCCTGACGTATAAAGCCATGTCCAACCCGAATTAATGGACATGCTGCACCTCAGAAAATCCAAATCCCATCGAGCTACGCGCTCGAGAGACTTGAACCTCAGCACTGAAATAAATAGGACATGCTGGATGGACAGATTCATAACCCAGAGGCTCCCTTCACTCTGGAATAAAATCCCAGTCCAGGTTAGGCAGAGTCCTCATTGACTCTCTTCAAGAGGAATCTTGATGAGTGGATGGGAGATCATAGGTTTATCCCGGTATCACTTCTGTGTCACTATTAGACAGAGGCACAGTATACTAACCTCGAAAAAGGGCATAGCAAAATAAATTTAAAATGGGTGGCGAAAGCCAAACACATTCTGGCTAGGCTTATAAATGCCCTAGGGCTGATAGCCTAGTATGAACCTATGAACCTATGAACCAGACGGTGTCCCGGCTGCGCCCTACATGAACTCCAGGAAGAGCTAAACCCAAACATAAAACTACTGTTCAGTCTCAGCCTTACTACAGGATACATACCTAAAGAGTGGCATACAGCAACAGTGGTCCCTCTCCACAAAGGTGTTGCCTCAACGGATCCTGGAAACTATTGCCCATAAGCCTGACTAGTTTGGTCTGCAAAGCTATGGAAAGGATCATCATTGACCTCATAAATAAAGATATTGGGGACCTACAGACACTGGATCCTACCCAGTTCGGCTTTGTTAAGGGCAGATCCTGCCTATTAAACCTGGTTGATTTCTTTGAAACAGTCACCAAGGCCATTTAACGAGGGGAAGGTGGTCCACACAGCCTACCTGGGCCTCGCAAAGCCTTCGATACAATACCCCACTGGCATTGTAGATAAGCTCACCAGCTTAAATATAAACCCCTATGTCACTAGATGGGTTGCAAACTGGCTCAAGGACAGAACCCACATGGTTAGAATTGCTGGAGACATATCAGACTCCAAACCAGTTACAAGTGGCATCCCACAAGGCTCAGTCCTGGGACCTCTCTTGTTCGGTATATATTTCTCGGAGGGACAGGCCAACACGGAAGGACTGTGGCTGACCAAGTTCGCAGATGACTGCAAACTGGGCGCCATAATCGACTCTCCAGCCGACACAAGTATCCTCCAAAAGGGCCTCATAGAAACAGACAACTGGTGCCAGAGCCACGGCCTCAAGCTAAATGCCAAAAAGTAAAACAAAGTGCCCACAAATTACCACACAGGTGGTAATCCATTAAGTACAGAAGAAGTAATTAGGGACCTGGGGACCCAAGTTGATAGCAAGCTCTCATTTGACAACCACGTGGCCAAAGTGTTTAGAAAAACATTTTATATAGCCCACCTAAGCATGAAGGGATTCACATCTAGATCAGGGAGGTCATCGTGACTCTTTACTCATCCCTCATCAGGCCCATAATTGAGTACAATGCCCCTTTTGGGATGTACCTTACCAGACACCTGCAGCAACTGGAAAGACCCCAAAAGTACCTCACTAAGAGGATCAAAGGGCACAAACAGATGCCATATGCTGCCCGGTTAAAGAAACTCCAGCTCTACTCAGTGGTATACTGCCTGCTCAGAGGCGATCTGTGCCTGACATATAAAGCCATGTCCAACCCAGAATTAATGGACATGCTGCACCTCAGAAAATCCAAATCCCATCGAGCTACGCGCTCAAGAGACTTGAACCTCAGCACTAAAATAAATAGGACATGCTGGAGGGACAGATTCATAACCCAGAGGCTCCCTTCACTCTGGAATAAAATCCCAGTCCAGGTTAGGCAGAGTCTCTTATTGACTCTCTTCAAGAGGAATCTTGATGAGTGGATGGGAGATCGTAGGTTTACCCCGGGTATCACTTCTGTGTCACGGTTAGACAGAGGCACAGTATACTAACCTCGAAAAAGGGCATAGCAAAATTAATTTAAAATGGGTGGCGAAAGCCAAACACACTCTGGCTAGGCTTATAAATGCCCTAGGGCAGATAGCCTAGTATGAACATATGAACCTATGAACTTCCTATGATCCTATGATGATCCTATGGATTATTGCACAAGAGTATTCCTCCTCCTCCAGATGCTAAGATTTGATCACTTATGTAGTTTGTTTTCCTCATTCCTGCTTCCTCACCCTGAATTCCCTGTTGAGACAGTGGGGTGTCACTGCTGCAGAAAACAGGACAAGATTCAGCAGGGAAAGGGTGTCCATGAATTCCCTGTTGAGACAGTGGGGTGACACTGTTGCAGAAATGAAATAGAGGAGTGGGCAGCACACTTTCCTCAGATTCCAACTTGTTGGGGGGCAACAAATGAGTTTAAATTCTTGTCTTTAAAAAATTGCAACAGTGATCAATTATAGAAAGCCGATAAAGTGTGTAACTGTCAGACTGTTCTATTTTTAAAGGAAGAAAAAAATACCTTTATAAAAACAAAACAGGTTGACAGTTTACAAGGTGTCTGTATGTGAAAATGAAATTTCCTTACTGTCAAGCTGTTGTTTAAAAAAGCTGACAGTTTACAAGCTGACATTAAGTGATTCCTATTGCTTACAGAGAGTGGGGGGTCACCAGATAGGTGTGCTGCCCACGGCATTAAGTGATTCCTATTACTTACAGAGAGTGGGGTCATCAAATGGGTGTGCTGCCCAGGGCTGCTGCAGGTCTGGATCTCTGTTTCTGTACCATTATGTCTGCATGATACAAGGAGATTTACCATTGACTGCAAACTTGAGTCCTATGCTACTCTAGAATATGATATAAGTATATTTACCAGTCATTGAACCACAGGTCCTATCCTACTGTAGAATATAGTATAAGGATATTTACCAATCATTGAAAGACAAGCCCTATCCTACTCTAGAATATGGCATAAGGATAGTTACCCCTGACTGTAAACACAAGCCCTATCCTACTCTAGAATGTGATATAAGGATATTTACCACTGACAGCTAACACAAGCCCTATTCAACTCTAGAATGGGATATAAGGATATTTACCACTGACTGCAAACTTGAGCCCCATGCTACTCTAGAATACGATATAAGAATATTTACCACTGATGGTAAACACAAGCCCTATCCTACTCTGCAATGTGATATAAGGATATTTACCAAAGACTGCAAACACAAGCCATGTCCTACTCTAGAATATGACATAAGGATATTTACCACTGACTGTAAACACAAGCTTTATCTTACTCTAGAATGTGAAATAAGGATATTTACCACTGACTGCAAACATGAGCTCTATCCAGCTCTGGAATATAAAGACATTCACTGACTGTAAACACAAGACCTATCCTACTGTAGAATAAGATATAATGATATTTACCATTGACTGCAAATACAAAATATTTACCACTGACTGCAAACATGCTCTGTATTGTACTCTAGAATACGATATAAGGATATTTACCACTGATTGAAAACACGAGTTCTAATCTACTCTACAGTATGATATAAGGAGATTTATCACTCACTGCAAACACGATCCCTATCCTACTCTAGAATATGATATAAAGATATTGACCACTGACTGTAAACACAAGCTCTATCCTACTCTAGAATATGATATAAGGATATTTACCACTGACTGTAAACACAATCGCTATCATACTCTAGAATGTGATATAAGGATATTTACCACTGATTGGAAACATGAGCCATATTCTACTTTAGAATATGATATAAACACGAGCCCTATCCTACTCTAGAATATAAGGATATTTACCACTGACTGCAAACATGAGTTCTATCCTACTCTAGAATATAAGGTATTTACCACTGACTGCAAACATGAGCTCTATCCTACTCTAGAATATAAGGATATGTACCACTGACTGTAAGCACAAGCCCTATACTACTCTAGAATATAAGGATATTTACCACTAACTGTAAACATGAGTCCTATCCTACACTAGAATATAAGGATATTTACCACTGACTGTAAACAAGAGCCCTATCCTACACTAGAATATAAGGAAATTTACCACTGACTGCAAACATGAGTTCTATCCTACTTAGAATATGATATAAGAATATTTACCACTGACTGCAACCTGGATAACTGGATGGGAAACATAAAATAGACCCCTTGATTCCACCAGTGTCCCTGCTGGACAGTGGCATAGGGTGCTAACTTGTTGGAACATGGGCTAATCTCTTGGCTAGGCTTGTAAGGGCCTCAGGGCCAATAGCCTAGTAACGATTCTATGAACACCTTCAGGAATGCATGGATCATGCTATCCCAAATAAAACCAAGACCCAATCCTCCAAAGGCAGACTTCCTGTCTGGTGGACCCCAGCCATAAACAAACTATACAATAGAAGGAGGAAGCTACTAAATGATAGAGCAAAATCCCAAAAGGGAAGGCATCACTGATCAGTATTAGCAAAAAACTACGGGCACATAAAATTGTCTAAGGCCAGCTTGAGAGAAAAATTGCACAGAACACTAAGGATAATCACAAGGCTTTCTTTAGTTATGTTAGGAACCTGGGTGGTAATTCCCAGATATGCTCAGAATTAGTCCAAAATGACAAAATACACTGAACCCACAGACATTGCCAACATCCTAGCTGACAGGTTCAGCGCAAACTTCTCCCCCCCTCCCCACCAAAAGGGCAAATGTCTATCCCAGCAGAGTGCTGCCCCCCTGACATCTCAGATGCTCAGGTAAGAGCCGCCCTTTCCAAAGCAAAAAACACAGCATCAATGGGACCAGATGGTGTCCCGGGCTGCATCCTACATGAACTCCAAGAAGAGCTAAACCAAAACATAAAACTACTGTTCAGTCTCAGCCTTACTACAGGATATGTGCCCATAGAGTGGCGTGACAGCAACAGTGGTCCCTCTCCATAAAGGTGGTGCCTCAACAGATCCTGGAAACTATCGCCCATAAGCCTGACTAGCTTGGTCTGCAAAGCTATGGAAAGGATCATCATGGACCTCATAAATAAAGATATTGGGGACCTAAAACACTGGATCCTACCCAGTTCGGCTTTGTTATGGCAGATCCTGCCTCTTAAACCTGGACGATTTCTTTGAAACAGTCACCAAGGCCATTTACGAGGGAAGGTGGTCCACACAGCCTACCTGGACCTTGCAAAAGCCTTCGATACAATACCCCACTGGCATTATAGATAAGCTCACCAGCTTAAATATAAACCCCTATGTCACTAGATGGATTGCAAACTGGCTCAAGGACAGAACCCACATGGTTAGAATTGCTGGAGCCATGTCAGACTCCAAACCAGTTACAAGTGGTATCCCACAAGGCTCAGTCCTGGGACCTCTCTTGTTCGGTATATATTTCTCGGAGGTACAGGCCAACACGGAAGGACTATGGCTGACCAAGTTCGTAGTTGACTGCAAACTGGGCACCATAATCGACTCTCCAGCCGACACAAGCATCCTCCAAAAGGGCCTCATAGAAACAGACAATTGGTGCCAGAGCCATGGCTTCAAGCTAAATGCCAAAAGTGTATAGTCATCCCCTTTGGCAAAAACAGTGCCCACAAATTACCACATAGGTGGTAATCCATTAAGCACAGAAGAAGTAATTAGGGACCTGGGGACCCGAGTTGATAGCAATCTCATTTGACAAACCACTTGGCCAAAGTGGTTAGAAAAACATTTTATATAGCCCACCTAATCATGAAGGGATTCACATCTTGATCAGGGGAGGTCATCGTGCCTCTTTACTCATCCCTCATCAGGCCCATGATTGAGCACAATTCCCCTTTTGGGATGTACCTTACCAGACACCTGCAGCAACTGGAAAGACCCCAAAAGTACCTCACCAAGAGGATCAAAGGGCTCAAACAGATGCCATATGCTGCCCGGTTAAAGAAACTCCAGCTCTACTCAGTGGCATACCGCCTGTTCAGAGGCAATCTATACCTGACGTATAAAGCCATTTCCAACCTGGAATTAATGGACATGCTGCACCTCAGAAAATCCAAATCCCATCGAGCTACGAGCTCGAGAGACTTGAACCTCAGCACTGAAATAAATAGGACATGCTGGAGGGACAGATTCATAACCCAGAGGCTCCCTTCACTCTGGAATAAAAATCCCAGTCCAGGTTAGGCAGAGTCCCTCATTGACTCTCTTCAAGAGGAATCTTGATGAGTGGATGGGAGATCATAGGTTTATCCCGGTATCACTTCTGTGTCACTATTAGACAGAGGCACAGTATACTAACCTCGAAAAAGGGCATAGCAAAATAAATTTAAAATGGGTGGCGAAAGCCAAACACATTCTGGCTAGGCTTATAAATGCCCTAGGGCTGATAGCCTAGTATGAACCTATGAACCTATGAACCAGACGGTGTCCCGAGCTATCCCACATGAACTCCAGGAAGAGCTAAACCCAAACATAAAACTACTGTTCAGTCTCAGCCTTACTACAGGATACATACCTAAAGAGTGGCATACAGCAACAGTGGTCCCTCTCCACAAAGGTGTTGCCTCAACGGATCCTGGAAACTATTGCGCCCTATAAGCCTGACTAGTTTGGTCTCGCAAAGCTATGGAAAGGATCATCATTGACCTCATAAATAAAGATATTGGGGACTCCACAGACACTGGATCCTACCCAGTTCGGCTTTGTTAAGGGCAGATCCTGCCTATTAAACCTGGTTGATTTCTTTGAAACAGTCACCAAGGCCATTTAACGAGGGAAGGTGGTCCACACAGCCTACCTGGGCCTGCTTGAGGCAAAGTCGATACAATACCCCACTCGGGCATTGTAGATAAGCTCACCAGCTTAAATATAAACCTCCCTATGTCACTAGATGGGTTGCAAACTGGCTCAAGGACAGGAAACCCACATGGTTAGAATTGCTGGAGACATATCAGACTCCAAACCAGTTACAAGTGGCATCCCACCAAAGGCTCAGTCCTGGGACCTCTCTTGTTAAGTGCTTATATATTTCCTCGGAGGGACACGCCCAACACGGAAGGACTGTGGCTGACCAAGTTCTGCAGATGACTGCAAACTAAGGGCGCCCATAATCGACTCTCCAGCCGACACAGTATCCTCCAAAGGGCCCTCATAGAAACAGCACAACTGGTGCCATGAGCCATGGCCTCAAGCTAAATGCCAAAAAGTGTATAGTCATCCCTTTGGCTTAAAAACAAAGTGCCCACAGAATTACCACATAGGTGGTAATCCATTTGGGCACAGAAGAAGTGGCAATTAGGGACCTGGGACCCAAGTTGACATAGCAAGCTCTCATTTGACAACCATGGCACAAAGTGTTTAGAAAGAAAACATTTTAATACTAGCCCACCTAAGCATGGAAGGGATTCACATCTGTAGATCAGGGGAGGTCATCGCTGACTCTTTACTCCATCCTCATCAGGCCCCATAATTGAGTACAATGCCCCTTTGGGATGTACCTTACCAGACACCTGCAGCAACTGCCGAAGACCCCAAAAGGAGTACCCTACACTAAGAGGATCAAAGAAGGCACAAACAGATGCCATATGCTGCCGGTTGTAAAGAAACTCCAGGCCCCACTCAGTGGTGCGCCTGCTTACTGCTCCAGAAGCGAGATCCTGTGCCTGACATATAAAGCCATGTCCAACCCAGAATTAATGGACATGTTGCTGCCTCAGAAAATCCAAATCCCATCGAGCCACGCTACCAAGAGACTTGAACCTCAGCACTAAAATAAATAGGACATGCTGGAGGGACACAGATTCATAACGCCAGAGGCTCCCTTCACTCTGGAATACAAAAATCCCAGTCCAGGTTAGGCAGAGTCTCTTATTGACCTCCTTTCAAGAGGAATCTTGATGAGTGGATGGGAGAGATCGTGAGAGTTTACCCTCAAATGGTATCACTTCTGTGTCACGGTTAGAACAGAGGCACAGTATGGCTCAATCAAAAAAGGGCATAGCAAATTATTAATTTAAAATGGGTATGAAAGCCGAACACACTCTGGCTAGGCTTATAAATGCCCACAGGGGCAGATAGCCTAGTATGAACATACATGAACCTATGAACTTCCTATGATCCTATGATGATCCTATGGATTATTGCACAAGAGTATTCCTCCTCCTCCAGATGCTAAGATTTGATCACTTGTGTAGTTTGTTTTCCTCATTCCTGCTTCCTCACCCTGAATTCCCTGTTGAGACAGTGGGGTGTCACTGCTGCAGAAATCAGGACAAGATTCAGCAGGGAAAGGGTGTCCATGAATTCCCTGTTGAGACAGTGGGGTGACACTGTTGCAGAAATGAAATAGTGGAGTGGGCAGCACACTTTCCTCAGATTCCAACTTGTTGGGGGGCAACAAATGAGTTTAAATTCTTGTCTTTAAAAAATTGCAACAGTGATCAATTATAGAAAGCCGATAAAGTGTGTAACTGTCAGACTGTTCTATTTTTAAAGGAAGAAAAAAATACCTTTATAAAAACAAAACAGGTTGACAGTTTACAAGGTGTCTGTATGTGAAAATGAAAATTCCCTTACTGTCAAGCTGTTGTTTAAAAAAGCTGACAGTTTACAAGCTGACATTAAGTGATTCCTATTGCTTACAGAGAGTGGGGTCACCAGATAGGTGTCCTGCCCAGGGCATTAAGTGATTCCTATTACTTACAGAGAGTGGGGTCATCAAATGGGTGTGCTGCCCAGGGCTGCTGCAGGTCTGGATCTCTGTTTCTGTACCATTATGTCTGCATGATACAAGGAGATTTACCATTGACTGCAAACTTGAGTCCTATGCTACTCTAGAATATGATATAAGTATATTTACCAGTCATTGAACCACAGGTCCTATCCTACTGTAGAATATAGTATAAGGATATTTACCAATCATTGAAAGACAAGCCCTATCCTACTCTAGAATATGGCATAAGGATAGTTACCCCTGACTGTAAACACAAGCCCTATCCTACTCTAGAATGTGATATAAGGATATTTACCACTGACAGCTAACACAAGCCCTATTCAACTCTAGAATGGGATATAAGGATATTTACCACTGACTGCAAACTTGAGCCCCATGCTACTCTAGAATATCATATAAGAATATTTACCACTGATGGTAAACACAAGCCCTATCCTACTCTGCAATGTGATATAAGGATATTTACCAAAGACTGCAAACACAAGCCATGTCCTACTCTAGAATATGACATAAGGATATTTACCACTGACTGTAAACACAAGCTTTATCTTACTCTAGAATGTGAAATAAGGATATTTACCACTGACTGCAAACATGAGCTCTATCCAGCTCTGGAATATAAAGACATTCACTGACTGTAAACACAAGACCTATCCTACTGTAGAATAAGATATAATGATATTTACCATTGACTGCAAATACAAAAATATTTACCACTGACTGCAAACATGCTCTGTATTGTACTCTAGAATACGATATAAGGATATTTACCACTGATTGAAAACACGAGTTCTAATCTACTCTACAGTATGATATAAGGAGATTTATCACTCACTGCAAACACGATCCCTATCCTACTCTAGAATATGATATAAAGATATTGACCACTGACTGTAAACACAAGCTCTATCCTACTCTAGAATATGATATAAGGATATTTACCACTGACTGTAAACACAATCGCTATCATACTCTAGAATGTGATATAAGGATATTTACCACTGATTGGAAACATGAGCCATATTCTACTTTAGAATATGATATAAGCTGACGAGTCCTATCCTACTCTAGAATATAAGGATATTTACCACTGACTGCAAACATGAGTTCTATCCTACTCTAGAATATAAGGTATTTACCACTGACTGCAAACATGAGCTCTATCCTACTCTAGAATATAAGGATATGTACCACTGACTGTAAGCACAAGCCCTATACTACTCTAGAATATAAGGATATTTACCACTAACTGTAAACATGAGTCCTATCCTACACTAGAATATAGGATATTTACCACTGACTGTAAACAAGAGCCCTATCCTACACTAGAATATAAGGATATTTACCACTGACTGCAAACATGAGTTCTATCCTACTTAGAATATGATATAAGAATATTTACCACTGACTGCAACCTGGATAACTGGATGGGAAACATAAAATAGACCCTTAGATTCCACCAGTGTCCCTGCTGGACAGTGGCATAGGGTGCTAACTTGTTGGAACATGGGCTAATCTCTTGGCTAGGCTTGTAAGGGCCTCAGGGCCAATAGCCTAGTAACATTCTATGAACACCTTCAGGAATGCATGGATCATGCTATCCCAAATAAAACCAAGACCCAATCCTCCAAAGGCAGACTTCCTGTCTGGTGGACCCCAGCCATAAACAAACTATACAATAGAAGGAGGAAGCTACTAAATGATAGAGCAAAATCCCAAAAGGGAAGGCATCACTGATCAGTATTAGCAAAAACTACGGGCACACATAAAATTGTCTAAGGCCAGCTTAGAGAGAAAATTGCACAGAACACTAGGATAATCACAAGGCTTTCTTTAGTTATGTTAGGAACCTGGGTGGTAATTCCCAGATATGCTCAGAATTAGTCCAAAAATGACAAAAATACACTGAACCCACAGACATTGCCAACATCCTAGCTGACAGGTTCAGCAAACTTCTCCCTCCCTCCCCCACCAAAGGGCAAATGTCTATCCCAGCAGAGTGCTGCCCCCCCTGACATCTCAGATGCTCAGGTAAGAGCCTCCAAAGCAAAAAAACACAGCATCAATGGGACCAGATGGTGTCCCGGGCTGCATCCTACATGAACTCCAAGAAGAGCTAAACCCAAACATAAAACTACTGTTCAGTCTCAGCCTTACTACAGGATATGTGCCCATAGAGTGGCGTACAGCAACAGTGGTCCCTCTCCATAAAGGTGGTGCCTCAACAGATCCTGGAAACTATCGCCCCATAAGCCTGACTAGCTTGGTCTGCAAAGCTATGGAAAGGATCATCATGGACCTCATAAATAAAGATATTGGGGACCTAAAACACTGGATCCTACCCAGTTCGCTTTGTTAAGGGCAGATCCTGCCTCTTAAACCTGGACGATTTCTTTGAAACAGTCACCAAGGCCATTTACGAGGGAAGGTGGTCCACACAGCCTACCTGGACCTTGCAAAGCCTTCGATACAATACCCCACTCGGGCATTATAGATAAGCTCACCAGCTTAAATATAAACCCCTATGTCACTAGATGGATTGCAAACTGGCTCAAGGACAGAACCCACATGGTTAGAATTGCTGGAGCCATGTCAGACTCCAAACCAGTTACAAGTGGTATCCCACAAGGCTCAGTCCTGGGACCTCTCTTGTTCGGTATATATTTCTCGGAGGTACAGGCCAACACGGAAGGACTGTGGCTGACCAAGTTCGCAGTTGACTGCAAACTGGAAGCCATAATCGACTCTCCAGCCGACACAAGCACCGTCCAAAAGGGCCTCATAGAAGCAGACAATTGGTGCCAGAGCCATGGCCTCAAGCTAAATGCCAAAAGTGTATAGTCATCCCCTTTGGCAAAACAAAGTGCCCACAAATTACCACATAGGTGGTAATCCATTAAGTACAGAAGAAGTAATTAGGGACTTGGGGACCCGAGTTGATAGCAATCTCTCATTTGACAATCACTTGGCCAAAGTGGTTAGAAAAACTTTTTATATAGCCCACCTAATCATCAAGGGATTCACATCTAGATCAGGGGAGGTCATCGTGCCTTTTACTCATCCCTCATCAGGCCCATAATTGAGTACAATTCCCCTTTGGGATGTACCTTACCAGACACCTGCAGCAACTGGAAAGACCCCAAAAGTACCTCACCAAGAGGATCAAAGGGCTCAAATAGATGCCATATGCTGCCCGGTTAAAGAAACTCCAGCTCTACTCAGTGGCATACCACCTGTTCAGAGGCAATCTGTGCCTGGCGTATAAAAGCCATGTCCAACCCGAATTAATGGACATGCTGCACCTCAGAAAATCCAAATCCCATCGAGCTACGCTCAGAGACTTGAACCTCAGCACTGAAATAAATAGGACATGCTGGATGGACAGATTCATAACCCAGAGGCTCCCTTCACTCTGGAATAAAATCCCAGTCCAGGTTAGGCAGAGTCCTCATTGACTCTCTTCAAGAGGAATCTTGATGAGTGGATGGGAGATCATAGGTTTATCGGGTATCACTTCTGTGTCACTATTAGACAGAGGCACAGTATACTAACCTCGAAAAGGGCATAGCAAAATAAATTTAAAATGGGTGGCGAAAGCCAAACACATTCTGGCTAGGCTTATAAATGCCCTAGGGCTGATAGCCTAGTATGAACCTATGAACCTATGAACCAGGCGTGTCCCGGGCTGCGTCCTACATGAACTCCAGGAAGAGCTAAACCCAAACATAAAACTACTGTTCAGTCTCAGCCTTACTACAGGATACATACCTAAAGAGTGGCATACAGCAACAGTGGTCCCTCTCCACAAAGGTGTTGCCTCAACGGATCCTGGAAACTATTAGCCATAAGCCTGACTAGTTTGGTCTGCAAAGCTATGGAAAGGATCATCATTGACCTCATAAATAAAGATATTGGGGACCTACAGACACTGGATCCTACCCAGTTGGCTTTGTTAAGGGCAGATCCTGCCTATTAAACCTGGTTGATTTCTTTGAAACAGTCACCAAGGCCATTTAACGAGGGGAAGGTGGTCCACACAGCCTACCTGGGCCTGCAAAGCCTTCGATACAATACCCCACTCGGGCATTGTAGATAAGCTCACCAGCTTAAATATAAACCCCTATGTCACTAGATGGGTTGCAAACTGGCTCAAGGACAGAACCCACATGGTTAGAATTGCTGGAGACATATCAGACTCAAACCAGTTACAAGTGGCATCCCACAAGGCTCAGTCCTGGGACCTCTCTTGTTCGGTATATATTTCTCGGAGGACAGGCCAACACGGAAGGACTGTGGCTGACCAAGTTCGCAGATGACTGCAAACTGAGCCATAATCGACTCTCCAGCCGACACAAGTATCCTCCAAAGGGCCTCATAGAAACAGACAACTGGTGCCAGAGCCATGGCCTCAAGCTAAATGCCAAAAAGTGTATAGTCATCCCTTTGGCAAAAACAAAGTGCCCAAATTACCACATACGTGGTAATCCATTATGTACAGAAGAAGTAATTAGGAACCTGGGGGCCCAAGTTGATAACAAGCTCTCATTTGGCAACCACGGGCCAAAGTGTTTAGAAAACATTTTATATAGCCCACCTAAGCATGAAGGATTCACATCTAGATCAGGGAGGTCATCGTGACTCTTTACTCATCCCTCATCAGGCCCATAATTGAGTACAATGCCCCTTTTGGGATGTACCTTACCAGACACCTGCAGCAACTGGAAAGACCCCAAAGTACCTCACCAAGAGAATCAAAGGGCTCAGACAGATGCCATATGCTGCCTGGTTAAAGAAACTCCAGCTCTACTCAGTGGTATACTCTGCCTGCTCAGAGGCGATCTGTGCCTGACATATAAAGCCATGTCCAACCCAGAATTAATGGACATACTGCACCTCAGAAAATCCAAATCCCATCGAGCTACAGCTCAGAGACTTGAACCTCAGCACTAAAATAAATAGGACATGCTGGAGGGACAGATTCATAACCCAGAGGCTCCTTCACTCTGGAATAAAATCCCAGTCCAGGTTAGGCAGAGTCTCTTATTGACTCTCTTCAAGAGGAATCTTGATGAGTGGATGGAGATCAGAGGTTTACCCCGGTATCACTTCTGTGTCACGGTTAGACAGAGGCACAGTATACTAACCTCGAAAAAGGGCATAGCAAAATTAATTTAAAATGGGTGGCGAAAGCCAAACACACTCTGGCTAGGCTTATAAATGCCCTAGGGCAGATAGCCTGAAGTATGAACATATGAACCTATGAACTTCCTATGATCCTATGATGATCCTATGGATTATTGCACAAGAGTATTCCTCCTCCTCCAGATGCTAAGATTTGATCACTTATGTAGTTTGTTTTCCTCATTCCTGCTTCCTCACCCTGAATTCTGTTGAGACAGTGGGGTGTCACTGCTGCAGAAAACAGGACAAGATTCAGCAGGGAAAGGGTGTCCATGAATTCCCTGTTGAGACAGTGGGGTGACACTGTTGCAGAAATGAAATAGAGGAGTGGCAGCACACTTTCCTCAGATTCCAACTTGTTGGGGGGCAACAAATGAGTTTAAATTCTTGTCTTTAAAAAATTGCAACAGTGATCAATTATAGAAAGCCGATAAAGTGTGTAACTGTCAGACTGTTCTATTTTTAAAGGAAGAAAAAAATACCTTTATAAAAACAAAACAGGTTGACAGTTTACAAGGTGTCTGTATGTGAAAATGAAAATTCCCTTACTGTCAAGCTGTTGTTTAAAAAAGCTGACAGTTTACAAGCTGACATTAAGTGATTCCTATTGCTTACAGAGAGTGGGGGGTCACCAGATAGGTGTGCTGCCCACGGCATTAAGTGATTCCTATTACTTACAGAGAGTGGGGTCATCAAATGGGTGTGCTGCCCAGGGCTGCTGCAGGTCTGGATCTCTGTTTCTGTACCATTATGTCTGCATGATACAAGGAGATTTACCATTGACTGCAAACTTGAGTCCTATGCTACTCTAGAATATGATATAAGTATATTTACCAGTCATTGAACCACAGGTCCTATCCTACTGTAGAATATAGTATAAGGATATTTACCAATCATTGAAAGACAAGCCCTATCCTACTCTAGAATATGGCATAAGGATAGTTACCCCTGACTGTAAACACAAGCCCTATCCTACTCTAGAATGTGATATAAGGATATTTACCACTGACAGCTAACACAAGCCCTATTCAACTCTAGAATGGGATATAAGGATATTTACCACTGACTGCAAACTTGAGCCCCATGCTACTCTAGAATACGATATAAGAATATTTACCACTGATGGTAAACACAAGCCCTATCCTACTCTGCAATGTGATATAAGGATATTTACCAAAGACTGCAAACACAAGCCATGTCCTACTCTAGAATATGACATAAGGATATTTACCACTGACTGTAAACACAAGCTTTATCTTACTCTAGAATGTGAAATAAGGATATTTACCACTGACTGCAAACATGAGCTCTATCCAGCTCTGGAATATAAAGACATTCACTGACTGTAAACACAAGACCTATCCTACTGTAGAATAAGATATAATGATATTTACCATTGACTGCAAATACAAAAATATTTACCACTGACTGCAAACATGCTCTGTATTGTACTCTAGAATACGATATAAGGATATTTACCACTGATTGAAAACACGGGTTCTAATCTACTCTACAGTATGATATAAGGAGATTTATCACTCACTGCAAACACGATCCCTATCCTACTCTAGAATATGATATAAAGATATTGACCACTGACTGTAAACACAAGCTCTATCCTACTCTAGAATATGATATAAGGATATTTACCACTGACTGTAAACACAATCGCTATCATACTCTAGAATGTGATATAAGGATATTTACCACTGATTGAAACATGAGCCATATTCTACTTTAGAATATGATATAAACACGAGCCCTATCCTACTCTAGAATATAAGGATATTTACCACTGACTGCAAACATGAGTTCTATCCTACTCTAGAATATAAGGTATTTACCACTGACTGCAAACATGAGCTCTATCCTACTCTAGAATATAAGGATATGTACCACTGACTGTAAGCACAAGCCCTATACTACTCTAGAATATAAGGATATTTACCACTAACTGTAAACATGAGTCCTATCCTACACTAGAATATAAGGATATTTACCACTGACTGTAAACAAGAGCCCTATCCTACACTAGAATATAAGGAAATTTACCACTGACTGCAAACATGAGTTCTATCCTACTTAGAATATGATATAAGAATATTTACCACTGACTGCAACCTGGATAACTGGATGGGAAACATAAAATAGACCCCTTGATTCCACCAGTGTCCCTGCTGGACAGTGGCATAGGGTGCTAACTTGTTGGAACATGGGCTAATCTCTTGGCTAGGCTTGTAAGGGCCTCAGGGCCAATAGCCTAGTAACGCATTCTATGAACACCTTCAGGAATGCATGGATCATGCTATCCCAAATAAAACCAAGACCCAATCCTCCAAAGGCAGACTTCCTGTCTGGTGGACCCCAGCCATAAACAAACTATACAATAGAAGGAGGAAGCTACTAAATGATAGAGCAAAATCCCAAAAAGGGAAGGCATCACTGATCAGTATTAGCAAAAAACTACGGGCACACATAAAATTGTCTAAGGCCAGCTTCGAGAGAAAAATTGCACAGAACACTAAGGATAATCACAAGGCTTTCTTTAGTTATGTTAGGAACCTGGGTGGTAATTCCCAGATATGCTCAGAATTAGTCCAAAATGACAAAAAATACACTGAACCCACAGACATTGCCAACATCCTAGCTGACAGGTTCAGCGCAAACTTCTCCCTCCCCTCCCCACCAAAAGGGCAAATGTCTATCCCAGCAGAGTGCTGCCCCCCTGACATCTCAGATGCTCAGGTAAGAGCCGCCCTTTCCAAAGCAAAAAACACAGCATCAATGGGACCAGATGGTGTCCCGGGCTGCATCCTACATGAACTCCAAGAAGAGCTAAACCAAAACATAAAACTACTGTTCAGTCTCAGCCTTACTACAGGATATGTGCCCATAGAGTGGCGTACAGCAACAGTGGTCCCTCTCCATAAAGGTGGTGCCTCAACAGATCCTGGAAACTATCGCCCCATAAGCCTGACTAGCTTGGTCTGCAAAGCTATGGAAAGGATCATCATGGACCTCATAAATAAAGATATTGGGGACCTAAAAACACTGGATCCTACCCAGTTCGGCTTTGTTAAGGGCAGATCCTGCCTCTTAAACCTGGACGATTTCTTTGAAACAGTCACCAAGGCCATTTACGAGGGGAAGGTGGTCCACACAGCCTACCTGGACCTTGCAAAAGCCTTCGATACAATACCCCACTCGGGCATTATAGATAAGCTCACCAGCTTAAATATAAACCCCTATGTCACTAGATGGATTGCAAACTGGCTCAAGGACAGAACCCACATGGTTAGAATTGCTGGAGCCATGTCAGACTCCAAACCAGTTACAAGTGGTATCCCACAAGGCTCAGTCCTGGGACCTCTCTTGTTCGGTATATATTTCTCGGAGGTACAGGCCAACACGGAAGGACTGTGGCTGACCAAGTTCGCAGTTGACTGCAAACTGGGCGCCATAATCGACTCTCCAGCCGACACAAGCATCCTCCAAAAGGGCCTCATAGAAACAGACAATTGGTGCCAGAGCCATGGCTTCAAGCTAAATGCCAAAAAGTGTATAGTCATCCCCTTTGGCAAAAACAAAGTGCCCACAAATTACCACATAGGTGGTAATCCATTAAGTACAGAAGAAGTAATTAGGGACCTGGGGACCCGAGTTGATAGCAATCTCTCATTTGACAACCACTTGGCCAAAGTGGTTAGAAAAACATTTTATATAGCCCACCTAATCATGAAGGGATTCACATCTAGATCAGGGGAGGTCATCGTGCCTCTTTACTCATCCCTCATCAGGCCCATAATTGAGTACAATTCCCCTTTTGGGATGTACCTTACCAGACACCTGCAGCAACTGGAAAGACCCCAAAAGTACCTCACCAAGAGGATCAAAGGGCTCAAATAGATGCCATATGCTGCCCGGTTAAAGAAACTCCAGCTCTACTCAGTGGCATACCACCTGTTCAGAGGCAATCTGTGCCTGACGTATAAAGCCATGTCCAACCCGGAATTAATGGACATGCTGCACCTCAGAAAATCCAAATCCCATCGAGCTACGCGCTCGAGAGACTTGAACCTCAGCACTGAAATAAATAGGACATGCTGGATGGACAGATTCATAACCCAGAGGCTCCCTTCACTCTGGAATAAAATCCCAGTCCAGGTTAGGCAGAGTCCCTCATTGACTCTCTTCAAGAGGAATCTTGATGAGTGGATGGGAGATCATAGGTTTATCCCGGGTATCACTTCTGTGTCACTATTAGACAGAGGCACAGTATACTAACCTCGAAAAAGGGCATAGCAAAATAAATTTAAAATGGGTGGCGAAAGCCAAACACATTCTGGCTAGGCTTATAAATGCCCTAGGGCTGATAGCCTAGTATGAACCTATGAACCTATGAACCAGACGGTGTCCCGGGCTGCGTCCTACATGAACTCCAGGAAGAGCTAAACCCAAACATAAAACTACTGTTCAGTCTCAGCCTTACTACAGGATACATACCTAAAGAGTGGCATACAGCAACAGTGGTCCCTCTCCACAAAGGTGTTGCCTCAACGGATCCTGGAAACTATTGCGCCATAAGCCTGACTAGTTTGGTCTGCAAAGCTATGGAAAGGATCATCATTGACCTCATAAATAAAGATATTGGGGACCTACAGACACTGGATCCTACCCAGTTCGGCTTTGTTAAGGGCAGATCCTGCCTATTAAACCTGGTTGATTTCTTTGAAACAGTCACCAAGGCCATTTAACGAGGGGAAGGTGGTCCACACAGCCTACCTGGGCCTCGCAAAAGCCTTCGATACAATACCCCACTCGGGCATTGTAGATAAGCTCACCAGCTTAAATATAAACCCCTATGTCACTAGATGGGTTGCAAACTGGCTCAAGGACAGAACCCACATGGTTAGAATTGCTGGAGACATATCAGACTCCAAACCAGTTACAAGTGGCATCCCACAAGGCTCAGTCCTGGGACCTCTCTTGTTCGGTATATATTTCTCGGAGGGACACGCCAACACGGAAGGACTGTGGCTGACCAAGTTCGCAGATGACTGCAAACTGGGCGCCATAATCGACTCTCCAGCCGACACAAGTATCCTCCAAAAGGGCCTCATAGAAACAGACAACTGGTGCCAGAGCCATGGCCTCAAGCTAAATGCCAAAAAGTGTATAGTCATCCCCTTTGGCAAAAACAAAGTGCCCACAAATTACCACATAGGTGGTAATCCATTAAGTACAGAAGAAGTAATTAGGGACCTGGGGACCCAAGTTGATAGCAAGCTCTCATTTGACAACCACGTGGCCAAAGTGTTTAGAAAAACATTTTATATAGCCCACCTAAGCATGAAGGGATTCACATCTAGATCAGGGGAGGTCATCGTGACTCTTTACTCATCCCTCATCAGGCCCATAATTGAGTACAATGCCCCTTTTGGGATGTACCTTACCAGACACCTGCAGCAACTGGAAAGACCCCAAAAGTACCTCACTAAGAGGATCAAAGGGCACAAACAGATGCCATATGCTGCCCGGTTAAAGAAACTCCAGCTCTACTCAGTGGTATACTGCCTGCTCAGAGGCGATCTGTGCCTGACATATAAAGCCATGTCCAACCCAGAATTAATGGACATGCTGCACCTCAGAAAATCCAAATCCCATCGAGCTACGCTCAAGAGACTTGAACCTCAGCACTAAAATAAATAGGACATGCTGGAGGGACAGATTCATAACCCAGAGGCTCCCTTCACTCTGGAATAAAATCCCAGTCCAGGTTAGGCAGAGTCTCTTATTGACTCTCTTCAAGAGGAATCTTGATGAGTGGATGGGAGATCGTAGGTTTACCCCGGGTATCACTTCTGTGTCACGGTTAGATAGACAGAGGCACAGTATACTAACCTCGAAAAAGGGCATAGCAAAATTAATTTAAAATGGGTGGCGAAAGCCAAACACACTCTGGCTAGGCTTATAAATGCCCTAGGGCAGATAGCCTAGTATGAACATATGAACCTATGAACTTCCTATGATCCTATGATGATCCTATGGATTATTGCACAAGAGTATTCCTCCTCCTCCAGATGCTAAGATTTGATCACTTATGTAGTTTGTTTTCCTCATTCCTGCTTCCTCACCCTGAATTCCCTGTTGAGACAGTGGGGTGTCACTGCTGCAGAAAACAGGACAAGATTCAGCGGGGAAAGGGTGTCCATGAATTCCCTGTTGAGACAGTGGGGTGACACTGTTACAGAAATGAAATAGTGGAGTGGGCAGCACACTTTCCTCAGATTCCAACTTGTTGGGGGGCAAAAAATGAGTTTAAATTCTTGTCTTTAAAAAATTGCAACAGTGATCATTTATAGAAAGCCGATAAACTGTGTAACTGTCAGACTGTTCTATTTTTAAAGGAAGAAAAAAGTACCTTTATAAAAACAAAACAGGTTGACAGTTTACAAGGTGTCTGAATGTGAAAATGAAACTTTCCTTACTGTCAAGCTGTTGTTTAAAAAAGCTGACAGTTTACAAGCTGACATTAAGTGATTCCTATTGCTTACAGAGAGTGGGGTCACCAGATAGGTGTGCTGCCCAGAGCATTAAGTGATTCCTATTGCTTACAGAGAGTGGGGTCATCAAATGGGTGTGCTGCCCAGGGCTGCTGCAGGTCTGGATCTCTGTTTCTGTACCATTATGTCTGCATGATACAAGGAGATTTACCACTGACTGCAAACTTGAGCCCTATGCTACTCTAGAATATGATATAAGTATATTTACCAGTCATTGAACCACAAGTCCTATCCTACTGTAGAATATAGTATAAGGATATTTACCAGTCATTGAAAGACAAGCCCTATCCTACTCTAGAATATGGCATAAGGATAGTTCCCCCTGACTGTAAACACAAGCCCTATCCTACTCTAGAATGTGATATAAGGATATTTACCACTGACAGCTAACACAAGCCCTACTCAACTCTAGAATGGGATGTAAGGATATTTACCACTGACTGCAAACTTGAGCCCCATGCTACTCTAGAATATCATATAAGAATATTTACCACTGATGGTAAACACAAGCCCTATCCTACTCTGCAATGTGATATAAGGATATTTACCAAAGACTGCAAACACAAGCCATGTCCTACTCTAGAATATGACATAAGGATATTTACCACTGACTGTAAACACAAGCTTTATCTTACTACTCTAGAATGTGAAATAAGGATATTTACCACTGACTGCAAACATGAGCTCTATCCAGCTCTGGAATATAAAGACATTCACTGACTGTAAACATAAGACCTATCCTACTGTAGAATATGATATAAGGATATTTACCATTGACTGCAAATACAAAAATATTTAACACTGACTGCAAACATGATCTGTATTGTACTCTAGAATACGATAAAAGGATATTTACCACTGATTGAAAACACGAGTTGTAATCTACTCTACAGTATGATATAAGGAGATTTACCACTCACTGCAAACATGATCCCTATCCTACTCTAGAATATGATATAAGGATATTGACCACTGACTGTAAACGCAAGCTCTATCCTACTCTAGAATATGATATAAGGATATTTACCACTGATTGGAAACATGAGCCATATTCTACTTTAGAATATGATATAAACACGAGTCCTATCCTACTCTAGAATCTAAGGATATTTACCACTGACTGTAAACATGAGTCCTATCCTACTCTAGAATATAAGGATATTTACCACTGACTGTGAACGAGTCCTATCCTACTCTAGAATATAAGGATATTTACCACTGACTGCAAACATGAGTTCTATCCTACTCTAGAATATAAGGTATTTACCACTGACTGCAAACATGAGCTCTATCCTACTCTAGAATATAAGGATATTTACCACTGACTGTAAGCACAAGCCCTATCCTACTCTAGAATATAAGGATATTTACCACTAACTGTAAACATGAGCCCTATCCTACACTAGAATATAAGGATATTTACCACTGACTGTAAACAAGAGCCCTATCCTACACTAGAATATAAGGATATTTACCACTGACTGCAAACATGAGTTCTATCCTACTTAGGATATGATATAAGAATATTTACCACTGACTGCAACCTGGATAACTGGATGGGAAACATAAAATAGACCCCTTGGATTCCACCAGTGTCCCTGCTGGACAGTGGCATAGGGTGCTAACTTACTGGAACACGGGCTAATCCCATGGCTAGGCTTGTAAGGGCCTCAGGGCCAATAGCCTAGTAACTTCCTATGATCCTATGATGATCCTATGGATTATTGCACAAGAGTATTCCTCCTCCTCCAGATGCTAAGATTTGATCACTTGTGTAGTTTGTTTTCCTCATTCCTGCTTCCTCACCTTGAATTCCCTGTTGAGACAGTGGGGTGTCACTGCTGCAGAAAACAGGACAAGATTCAGCGGGGAAAGGGTGTCCATGAATTCCCTGTTGAGACAGTGGGGTGACACTGTTGCAGAAATGAAATAGTGGAGTGGGCAGCACACTTTCCTCAGATTCCAACTTGTTGGGGGGCAACAAATGAGTTTAAATTCTTGTCTTTAAAAAATTGCAACAGTGATCAATTATAGAAAGCCTATAAAGTATGTAACTGTCAGACTGTTCTATTTTTAAAGGAAGAAAAAAGTACCTTTATAAAAACAAAACAGGTTGACAGTTTACAGGGTGTGTGTATGTGAAAATGAAAATTCCCTTACTGACAAGCTGTTGTTTAAAAAAGCTGACAGTTTACAAGCTGACATTAAGTGATTCCTAT
This sequence comes from Protopterus annectens, assembly GCF_019279795.1. Classification (NCBI taxonomy): domain Eukaryota; kingdom Metazoa; phylum Chordata; order Ceratodontiformes; family Protopteridae; genus Protopterus; species Protopterus annectens. Next base: position 22,756,859 of record NC_056749.1, read on the forward strand.
TGCTTACAGAGAGTGGGGTCACCAGATAGGTGTGCTGCCCAGGGCATTAAGTGATTCCTATTGCTTACAGAGAGTGGGGTCATCAAATGGGTGTGCTGCCCAGGGCTGCTGCAGGTCTGGATCTCTGTTTCTGTACCATTATGTCTGCATGATACAAGGAGATTTACCACTGACTGCAAACTTGAGCCCTATGCTACTCTAGAATATGATATAAGTATATTTACCATTCATTGAACCACAAGTCCTATCCTACTGTAGAATATAGTATAAGGATATTTACCAATCATTGAAAGACAAGCCCTATCCTACTCTAGAATATGGCATAAGGATAGTTACCCCTGACTGTAAACACAAGCCCTATCCTACTTTAGAATGTGATATAAGGATATTTACCACTGACAGCTAACACAAGCCCTATTCAACTCTAGAATGGGATATAAGGATATTTACCACTGACTGCAAACTTGAGCCCCATGCTACTCTAGAATACGATATAAGAATATTTACCACTGATGGTAAACACAAGCCCTATCCTACTCTGCAATGTGATATAAGGATATTTACCAAAGACTGCAAACACAAGCCATGTCCTACTCTAGAATATGACATAAGGATATTTACCACTGACTGTAAACACAAGCTTTATCTTACTCTAGAATGTGAAATAAGGATATTTACCACTGACTGCAAACATGAGCTCTATCCAGCTCTGGAATATAAAGACATGTATCACTGACTGTAAACACAAGACCTATCCTACTGTAGAATATGATATAAGGATATTTACCATTGCCTGCAAATACAAAAATATTTACCACTGACTGCAAACATGATCTGTATTGTACTCTAGAATATGATATAAGAATATTTACCACTGATTGAAAACACGAGTTGTAATCTACTCTACAGTATGATATAAGGAGATTTAAAACTCACTGCAAACACGATCCCTATTCTACTCTAGAATATGATATAAGGATATTGACCACTGACTGTAAACACAAGCTCTATCCTACTCTAGAATATGATATAAGGATATTTATCACTGACTGTAAACACAATCGCTATCATACTCTAGAATGTGATATAAGGGGGTCTACTTCTATTCGCTGACATCCCATTTCACTGAAACCCATTTGGTTGACAGCTCATTTCATAGACAAACTTTCTAGGTGGGGGGCTTCACCCCCCACCCCCCCAATGTGGGGGGCTGTGCCCCCCACACCCCCCAACTATATAGTACAACTCCACAGTCGCACAACAGTGGGGAGGGGGCAAATCCCAGTTTTTGCCCTGATTACTTTTGTCTATGAAATGGGGCTGTCAACCAAATGGGTTTCAGTGAAATGGGATGTTAGCGAATAGAAGTAGACCCGATATAAGGATATTTACCACTGATTGGAAACATGAGCCATATTCTACTTTAGAGTATGATATAAACACGAGCCCTATCCTACTCTAGAATCTAAGGATATTTACCACTGACTGTAAACATGAGTCCTATCCTACTCTAGAATATAAGGATATTTACCACTGACTGTAAACATGAGTCCTATCCTACTCTAGAATATAAGGATATTTACCACTGACTGTGAACACGAGTCCTATCCTATTCTAGAATATAAGGATATTTACCACTGACTGCAAACATGAGTTCTATCCTACTCTAGAATATAAGGTATTTACCACTGACTGCAAACATGAGCCCTATCCTACTCTAGAATATAAGGATATTTACCACTGACTGTAAACATGAGTCCTATCCTACTCTAGAATATAAGGATATTTACCACTGACTGTAAGCACAAGCCCTATCCTACTCTAGAATATAAGGATATTTACCACTAACTGTAAACATGAGTCCTATCCTACACTAGAATATAAGGATATTTACCACTGACTGTAAACAAGAGCCCTATCCTACACTAGAATATAAGGATATTTACTACTGACTGCAAATATGAGTTCTATCCTACTTAGAATATGATATAAGAATATTTACCACTGACTGCAAACACAAGCTGTATCCTACTCTAGAATATGATATATTGATATTTACCGCTGACTGCAAACACAAGCCCTATCCTACTGTAGAATATGCTATAAGGATATTTACCATTGACTGCAAACTTGAGCCCTGTTTTACTCTAGAATGTAAGGATATTTACCACTGACTACAAACACAAGCCTTATCATAGTCTAGAATGTAGCTAGAAATCTTTCATTAGAATTATGTGGCTAGTTTTAATTATGGCACATGTTTTGATCATTTCTATATTAAAGTATTTATCATCAGAGGAATAACATGAGTCTGTGAGGATAGGTGTTTAAATTTTCAGAAAGAAACTAACGTGTTGTCTTTTACTACTGCAACTCACCTACCAACATACACTGACACTTTCAGATTTCTGTGAAGATGCATTAATAATAAAAATCCAGACATTGATCCTTCCCTAGTTATTCTAATGATACTGTCAGATATATTACTGCTGCACTCTGTCAAGACATCCACAGATGCGACACTTCAGGGAACTGAATGTTTTTATATATATTGTATTTACTGTGTTCTAAGGTTAGATAGCCCTGCCTGCAGGGAGAAGGAATGGGTTCAGACATGCATTACTGTAAAAGACACAGGAGGGCAATGACATTGGTTTTCATTTATAAGTTTGCTGTGATTTAGTCAAAGTACCAGAAGTATGAATGTAATTTAAGGAATGGAGAAATAAAATCTGTTGCAATGATACAGTACCATTTTCAGATTGTTTTTCTAATTGTACAAAAGGTTTTAGCACCAGCTGTTTTGTATAATATATAATATATAATGTATAATATATATGTTTTGTATAAGACAGTGGAATCTGTATTGAGGTAAAAATTATAGATACAGGTGTAAGGAAAAGTGTAAGGAAATAACAAATAAAATGTGAAATTTTAATATAGATATCTATTTAACAGAAAAAGAAGCTCCATCACCTTTTGAAGAAGAAATGCAGTTTGTGGAAAACACAACCCCCAACAATGAATGTTCTGTGAGTGAGGAGATTCCAAGCCCTACAGCCTCACCAGATGAAATGTCAGTCAGTCCTTACTATGGTCTACTATCTGACTCTTATAAAGTACTAGGGGTTGGTGATGTTAGTGAGAACCCAGCACTCTGTGTATCTAAACAAGGGGACATCACTATCCAACCTGAAGACATAAAAAGGAAGGCCAGAAAGTGTAGGAAAGCCCAGGTCTACACATCAACTAAATGCACCTTCCCTTTAAAAAAGACACAAGGAGAATATGTGGCCAAGAGAATTGTAGTGCAGCCTTTCTCCAGTCCTGTAATGGACTTCACACCTTTCATTGACAAGACAGAGGAACATATATCTGTGACTCCTGTACAGGAGCATGCCCCTTCTACTCATGTCACACAGGAGCATGCCCCTTCTACTCACGTCACACAGGAGTGCGCCCCTTCTACTCATGTCACACAGGAGCACACCCCTTCTACTCACGTCACACAGGAGCACGCCCCTTCTACTCACGTCACACAAGCTGTGACGCCTGTACAGAAGTGCACTTCTTCTACTCACATCACACAGGAGCGCGTCCCTTCTACTCACGTCACACAGGAGCACACCCCTTCTACTCATGTCACACAGGAGCATGCCCCTTCTACTCACGTCACACAAGCTGTGACGCCTGTACAGAAGTGCACCTCTTCTACTCACGTCACACAGGAGCGCGCCCCTTCTACTCACATCACACAGGAGCGCATCCCTTCTACTCACGTCACACAGGAGCGCGCCCCTTCTACTCACGTCACACAGGAGTGCGCCCCTTCTATTCACATCACACAAGCTGTGACGCCTGTACAGAAGTGCACCTCTTCTACTCACGTCACACAGGAGCGCGTCCCTTCTACTCACGTCACACAGGAGCACACCCCTTCTACTCACGTCACACAGGAGCACGCCCCTTCTACTCACGTCACACAAGCTGTGACACCTGTACAGAAGTGCACCTCTTCTACTCACGTCACACAGGAGCGCGTCCCTTCTACTCACGTCACACAGGAGTGCGCCCCTTCTACTCACATCACACAAGCTGTGACGCCTGTACAGAAGTGCACCCCTTTTACTCACGTCACACAAGCTGCTTCTCAAACAGAAGTGCTGGAGGTTATAGATATAGAAGAACTACCCGAGCAGGAAATATTTGGGGCAGAACACTACCTTTCCGATTCATCACTACGTGAAAGTCATGGGGTTTCTGGATTTTCTGCAGAACTTATAAATACAGCGTCATCAAGAGAATGTGAAATTAACTGTTTTACACCAATAGTCCCCATTTTAAGAACAGAGGAGTTAAACGAAAATACTTCTGTAAGCATTCCTGATGAGACATCACATTTAAACCCTCAGCTAAGGAAATTCAAAAGAGCTAACATGCTTTCATCATTAAAACCACAAAGAGGTAAGAAACATCTTTCAAAAGAATATGGAATAACAGCGATTAATAAAAATTGTGATCATTCTATCTGCATGTTTTTTACTGTTTACCTTTTCTTGTAAAGGTATTTATTTATTTTCCTTTATTGACTGGGTTAGTCCCACTCTGTTCTGAGTACACCCCAGGTGGTATTCATATTGATTAGGGATAACCTAGGTGGTATTCGTATTGATTAGGGACAACCCAGTGGCATTCATATTGATTAGGGATAATTTGGCCGGGACTCCGGGGAACTTCCTTTACTCTATTTTTCTTTTTATATGGGATATGGGATCTTTTACATCCATTTGTGATACCACCATCGCAGGCACTGGGCCTTCGTTAGTGTCTCATTTGAAGAATGCCACACTCAGGAATACAGTATCCCCTTTATGCTGCATAACAGCATCAATATTGCCAAATTAATCCATGAACCTGGTGTGAGAATAGAACTTTTACCCCTCCGATCTTCCAGCACTAAGGTGAATATGCTACCTTTGAGCCACTGACACAACCAAATAATATTCAGACTGTTGAAGATGTCAGAAACACGTCCCAATGACGTAGTCAAATATGCTTAGTTATATCCGATAAATACTTTTTTGTGAATCTGTTAGAAACATTAAAGCTTACAGAGAATATAACTGTCTTTTTTAAAAACACCTTTGTTAAGCTATCACTTAAGACATAGGCAAACATACATCAACAGAAAAAAGAAAACTTTTTAAATATTTGTTTTCATTTCAACACAATATACATCACATATATTTTCTTTGCTACTAAAATCAGTCCAACTCTGCAAACAATTGTTGAACTTCTGCCTTCTCTTACACTTCACTCCTCCTAAATATTATTCTGAATGTATTGCTCCCACAATTTATATTTACTTCTATGTGATTTGCTTGTTCCCTTTTCTAAAGATCCCTCGTATAAGTTCTTTTATCGCATTTGCAACTTTCAATACTTCAAATACTGTTGGTTTAGACTTTGATTTCCATTTTCTAGTGATTGCTATTTTGGCAGCCACAAGAATTAAACATAATAAAGCTTTGCTATGTAGACCCAATGAAGAGCCTGTATCCCATCTGAAAAGAATAATTTCTTTACTTACAGTCATTTTCGCACCCAATATTTCTGACAGAGTACTCTTTAGGAAAGAGACTGTAACTGCCTTAACTAATGTCTACATTACAGATGCATGCATACAGAATGCTCTTTTAAAATAGGCTGTTGTGCTTCTATAGGTTCATAGGTAGGTTTATAGGTAAGTACTAGGCTATCGGCCCAAGGGCCTAAGTAAGCCTAGCCAACAAGGTTACCTGGCTTACGCCACCCAAGAAAATTATTTTCCTATGCCCCTGTTGAGCAGAGCCACAGAATTGATCCCCGGGGTGTATTTCCTATAGGTTCATAGGTAGGTACTAGGCTACTGGCCCAAGGGCCTAAAGTGCAAAAGGTGAAAATGGAGAGTGCACTTTTTAAACGTACAAGGGTAGCACCTGGAGAGGTGTATAAATATTTAACATGTTAGGTTAATGACAAAAGAACCATGGGTATAGAATATACATGTATGAGTGCAGTCCTAACCTGGTGATGCAGAAATATATTGGGTAAAACGGCAACTGAACGGCTTAAAGTCCACTTAATGCACCACAACAGATTATATGATAAACCAAAACAAGATTTATTGTAAGCCCTTTCGCTGGAAAAATGTTCCAGCTTCTTCAGACTACAAACAGTAAAATACTTAGAAAAAACACCTTTTAAAACAATTCAAAAAACGAACTGCCAATAGAGTCTGTTACCCCTCCTGATGTCATGCACAAGCATTTAAGAATGAAAGCTACAGGGGGTTACTCCAACTTAAAACACACTAGGATGCCTAAGCAACCTCACAGCACCATCATTAAAGAAAATAAAGAATTTTTTTTAAATAAAAATAACAATAGCGACAATACTGAATTTGTGTACTATAAATAACACCTTAAAATTATATCCTTTACATGGTCGAGATACGGCTATGTTAAGTCGCTCACAGATCTAATATACTATATTTTTATGATGTAAACTATGATATGTGAGACCAACAGCTTGGTCTTTAAAAGAATTTTTTGAAGAACTACGAGAACAATGACAAAGGCTTTGCCAATGTACCATACCCACTTAAAGACCTCATTACAACACAGTTTAAATCACCAACATTTAGGCACATATGAGATACTACACATTGTTGATACTGTGGACTAAGCAGGTAATATTAACAGACTACAAACCTACGTGATGGATCGTGTATGCCTTAAGTCCAACTATTCTCCTAACACTAAACTATTCACCTAGCCAAAGCCTTCTTTTTAAGCAGGCACTTAATGGACAGGACTTCATTTAACCCCGGTAGGGTATATGCACCTGTCTGAATTTGCCAGGTAAGTTCAGCTTCTTCTAATGCCAGCTCCCAGGGACCCCCTCTTAAATTTCTTTCCATTTTTTTCTAACACTGCAAACAAAAACCTATGTGTTGGGCAATCCACGATATGTTTAGCTAGGGCATTCGTGATGACAGAATTATTGATACTATATACATGTTCATAGATTCTTTGTTTAATGTTCCTTTCGGTTTTCCCTATATAGAAAGCCTCACAGTGGTCACAGACAGCTGTGTAGACCACCCCTTGAGAATCACATCTGAATTTAGCATCCAGTTTGTGTTCTCTATCTCTGATAATTATCTTTCTTGTAACTTTAACATAGTTACATTGATGGCATCTACCACACTTAAACATGTCTGTGTGTACCTTCACTATTTTTTTGGGATTCTCTACTAGATTTTTCAAGTTTAAACCTCTTCTATAAGTAAACTGGGGCACTTGACCAAAAGTTCTTCTTAATGCATGGTCATCTAAAATAAACCCCCAGTTTTTAATTATGATTTCCTTGATAACATGAGAATCCAAAGAGAAGGTTGTCAAGAATCTAACAACCTGCCTATCAGTGGGAGCTTGGGAAGAATTAATCTCCATCTGCAATTGTGGATCATCAAAACCGACATCATAACCTTTCGAAACCAAAGGGGAAAAGTAGCCTGTGTGTCTTTTGTTAATAACCTCATTGAAAATGAGTTCAGTGAATGCCTGAGGGTAACCCGTTTTGTTAAACATGGATTTTAACAAATCACATTCCTTAATGAAATCATCAAAATTACAAACCGTTCTCGCTGCCCTTATTGCTTGCCCCCCGACTACGGCTTTCTATTGATGCAAGGGGTGGCAGCCTGAAAAATGTAGGAATGCATTAGAATAGGTGTACTTATGGAAAATGGTGGTCCTAAATCTGTTATTCAGGGTATCTTTGGAAAGGTGGATGTCGAGATAATCTATCTCATCATAACCTATTTGGTAGGTGAATTCAAGAAAATTTGTAAACTTCATGATCTCATCTATAAATACTTGAATTAAAACTGCTTCACCTTTCCAAATGAGGAACATGTCATCTTGGTAACGTGTATACCAAGTTACATGTTCTCTAAATTTTAAATTGTTAAACAAGAATACCCTTTCCCAGAAGGCCATCACACTATTTGCAAAACTGCTACCACAGGGGGCCCCCATGGCTACCCCACTTTTCTGCAAGAAAAACTGGTTCTCAAAAAATAAAAAGTTGTTATTCAAAACTAACTCTAACAAAATCTCTATGACATAGATGTCTTTGTTATCAAGCCCCCTGAGATGGAGAAATTCTCTAACCCATTCTACACCAAGTTTTTGGGGAATAGCAGTGTACAGAACATCCACTGTGACAAATAAACTGTCATCAAAAACTATCTTGTTTATATTCTCAAGAAAATGCCAAGAATCATGGCATATTTGGGGCTCAGATCTAACAATAGCTTTTAACTTAGCATCCACAAATTTGGCACACGCATATGTGATAGACCCTCTGCCATCCACTATAAGTCTAAAAGGGATTAAACAGGCTGGAAACCTTTAAGTTATTAGTCAGTGTGGAACTGGAACCCATAAGGTATGAAAGATTGAGCTTATGAACAAAAAGTTTAAGGTCTATGATCTATGATAACCCACAGCTGCAAGACACTCTAGCTTTGTTTGAAAAAGCTTGTGAAATTGATTTCAGAAGGTTGCTGGTGAACAATACATGGTATGCCAATAAGTGTAAGAACATCGACAGTGAGGAACTGGCATTTATTGATTTGTTAAATACATGTAAAGTGCGAGTTATGAAACCCGATAAGGGTGGTGGTTTAATATTCATGGATCAGCATGATTATGTAAGCAGAATGCAAGTTGCCTTAGACAGTGTAGTGTATGAACAGGTTAGTCTTAACCAATTGAATGGAGTCTACAGGTCAATCAATAACACCCTCAATGATTTATGTTTGGAAGGGAGAATTGATATTGATATTCTACACTACTTAACTATGCCAGCACCCATTATTCCGAAATTCTTTGGGACTCCAAAGATCCACAAAGACCTCACCAATCCACCTTTTAGACCTATAGTGGATGGCAGAGGGTCTATCACATATGCGTGTGCCAAATTTGTGGATGCTAAGTTAAAACCTATTGTTAGATCTGAGCCCCAAATATGCCATGATTCTTGGCATTTTCTTGAGAATATAAACAAGATAGTTTTTGATGACAGTTTATTTGTCACAGTGGATGTTAAAGATCTGTACACCGTTATTCCCCAAAAACTTGGTGTAGAATGGGTTAGAGAATTTCTCCATCTCAGGGGGCTTGACAACAAAGACATCAATGTCATAGAGATTTTGTTAGAGTTAGTTTTGAATAACAACTTTTTATTTTTTGAGAACCAGTTTTTCCTGCAGAAAAGTGGGGTAGCCATGGGGGCCCCCTGTGGTAGCAGTTTTGCGAATAGTGTGATGGCCTCCTGGGAAAGGGTATTCTTGTTTAACAATTTAAAATTTAGAGAACATGTAACTTGGTATACACGTTACCAAAATGACATGTTCCTCATTTGGAAAGGTGAAGTAGTTTTAATTCAAGTATTTATAGATGAGATCACTAAGTTTACGAATTTTCTTGAATTCACCTACCAAATAGGTTATGATGAGATAGATTATCTCGACATCCACCTTTGCAAAGATACCCTGAATAACAGATTTAGGAGCACCATTTTCCGTAAGCACACCTATTCTAATGCATTCCTACATTTCTCAAGCTGCCACCCCTTGCATAAAGAAAGCAGTAGTCAGGGGGCAAGCAGTAAGGGCAGCGAGAACGGTTTGTAATTTTGATGATCTCATTAAGGAATGTGATTTGTTAAAATCCATGTTTAACAAAACGGGTTACCCTCAGGCATTCACTGAACTCATTTTCAATGAGGTTATTAACAAAAGACACACATGCTACTTTTCCCCTTTGGTTTCGAAAGGTTATGATGTCGGTTTTGATGAGCCACAATTGCAGATGGAGATTAATTCTTCCGAAGTTCCCACTGATAGGCAGGTCGTTAGATTCTTGACAACCTTCTCTTTGGATTCTCATTTTATCAAGGAAATCATAATTAAAAACTGGGGGGTTATTTTAGATGACCATGCATTAAGAAGAACTTTTGGTCAAGTGCCCCAGTTTACTTATAGAAGAGGTTTAAACTTGAAAAATTTAATAAAGAATCCCAAAAAAATAGTGAAGGTACACACAGGCATGTTTAAATGTGGTAGATGCCATCAATGTAACTACGTTAAAGTTACAAGAAAGATAATTATCAGAGATAGAGAATACATATTGGATGCTAAATTCAATTGTGATTCTCAAGGGGTGATCTACGCAGCTGTCTGTGACCACTGTGAGGCTTTCTATATGGGGAAAACCAAAAGGAACATTAACCAAAGAATCTATGAACATGTATATAGTATCAATAATTCTGTCATCACGAATGCCCTAGCTAAACATATCATGGATTGCCCAACACATAGGTTTTTGTTTGTAGTGTTAGAAAAAAATGGAAAGAAATTTAAGAGGGCGTCCCTGGGAGCTGGCATTAGAAGAAGCTGAACTTACCTGGCAAATTTGGACAGGTGCGTATACCATACCGGGGTTAAATGAAGTCCTATCCATTAAGTGCCTGCTTAAAAAGAAGGCTTTGGCTAGGTGAATAGTTTAGTGTTAGGAGAATAGGTGGACTTAAGGCATACACGATCCATCACATAGGTTTGTAGTCTGTTAATATTACCTGCTTAGTCCACAGTATCAACAATGTGTAGTATCTCATATGTGCCTAAATGTTGGTGATTTAAACTGTGTTGTAAAGAGGTCTTTAAGTGGGTATGGTTTGTATACATTGGCAAAGCTTTTGTCATTGTTCTCGTAGTTCTTCAAAAAATTCTTTTAAAGACCAAGCTGTTGGTCTCACATATCATAGTTTACTTCATAAAAATATAGTATATTAGATCTGTGAGTGACTTAACATAGCCGTATCTCGACCATGTAAAGGATATAATTTTAAGGTGTTATTTATAGTACACAAATTCAGTATTGTCGCTATTGTTATTTTTATTTTTAAAAAAATTCTTTATTTTCTTTAATGATGGTGCTGTGAGGTTGCTTAAGCATCCTAGTGTGTTTTAAGTTGGAGTAACCCCCTGTAGCTTTCATTCTTAAATGCTTGTGTATGACATCAGGAGGGGTAACGGACTCTATTGGCAGTTCGTTTTTTGAATTGTTTTAAAAGGTGTTTTTTCTAAGTATTTTACTGTTTGTAGTCTGAACAAGCTGGAACATTTTTCCAGCGAAAGCGCTTACAATACATCTTGTTTTGGTTTGTCATATAATCTGTTGTGGTGCATTAAGTGGACTTTAAGCCGTTCAGTTGCTGTTTTACCCAGTTTGTTCTTTGCTGTTAGTTTTTTGATGCAGAAATATATGACAATGCCATGAGCCACTGGAAGGTTCTGAAAACCATTGAAACAAATGTGTCAAATGTGAAACTCAACAATCTGCTTCCGGATATTTCACAACAGCACTAGTTCAAAACAATGTGTTTTCAGCATTGAGAATGCTCTTGTGACAATGGGAGGGAAATAACCATATAAGGAGGGTGCAGCCCCTAAGAGAGTGGCGTATTTTGTTTGACAGATCACAACAGGGACTTAGGGTCCTTTACTGTACAGCTAACACAAGCTTCAGCAGTGCTAATTACACCCTTTTTCTTTTTCTAAAGACATCTTATGCACAATTCTGTACCATAGCTAATAGCATTCCAAGGGAAAATTTACCAACAAGTACTCTAGGACGCATAATTTTCTTTCATCTCAGGAGGGGTGTGGTAGTGACCCCCAGTGGTAGGACTGCTCATCACATAGAATATTTCCTAGTGGGGAAGCTCTAGTTCTTTACCGCTGAGATGGAGAGACTGACCATCAATGGTCCCAAGTTACTCACACTTTCATCTTTTTAGAAGAATTTTATTCAGGCCTCCTTTTTTATATCTTTAGGATGGTGCATCTTACCGACAGGTTAATTTAGCATGGCTTCTCATTTCTTACAAACTTATTAATTTTCAAGAGACCTCTCGCCTTCTTTTATAACATCAACCCTGTAGGGTCTCTGTGCAAATTCATCAACCTGTTTGATGGAATAAGCCACCACCAAAAATCCGCCTTATCTCACCTTTTACTTCTTTGACAAGTGGAGAAACTCATCCCTATATAAAAGCACTTCAGAACTGTGACTTTCGCATTCACAACTCCTGCCTAAACCATACTAGTAAAAGGTGTCAGCACTGCCATAGGGTCGTACCTCTGCAGCATTCTCAGAACAAATAAATAATAACTTTATTGTCACGTTCCTTATTACTTTGACATCTTTCCATGGATATATTATCCACCCTTTTCCTGCTTCCCTCCCATTTATAGGCCCTTCATAAAGATATTCCTCTTCTCACGTATTTCTTTCCTTAACTGCTCCTACCACGTCTTTGCCGTTTAAGGTATACTAGCTGTACCTGCTTCCCCCTTTTTGTTAGATCAAAGACCAACCACTATAGTGCAACAGTTAAAGGTAAGACATTCGTCCATAACCTGCCTGCTACCTCTAGTCGTATGCCTTTGCTTTTCATTTTAGCCTTTTATGCCCAACATACTGTTTGATAGCAAGTCGTAAAGTACAAATACTGTACACAAGGTCTTCCTGTTTGTAACAAAGTGCTTCAGCATGTTTAATCAAGCCTTCCTAAGTTGATTGCTTTTGCCTATTACTGGCAATCTTTTATATTTCAGTGGAACATTTGTCCTAGAGCAGAGTCCCTCACTAACTAGAATTTGCCCAGTACTGGCTAACCTGGTTAATAAAGGGAAATAAATAAATAAATTCAATATATACAACACAATGTTACTCATTGTATCATACAGGTATACAATCTAACTCATCTTGTCATACACTTATGTAATGTAACTCCTGTCATGCACAAGATAACTCATCCTGGCATATGATTATACAATGGAACTACTCATCTCATATTCTTATACAATGTAACTCACCTTAGGAACTACTCCTGTCATATATTTATACAATGTAACTCACCTTAGGAACTACTCCTGTCATATATTTATACAATGTAACTCACCTTAGGAATTACTCCTCTCATATACTTATACAATGTAACTCACCTTAGGAACTGCTCCTCTCATATACGTATGCAATGTAACTCACCTTAGGAACTACGCCTCTCATATTCTTATACAATGTAACTCACCTTAGGAACTATTCCTGTCATATATTTATACAATGTAACTCACCTTAGGAACTACTCCTGTCTATATTTATACAATGTAACTCACCTTAGGAATTACTCCTCTCATATACTTATACAATGTAACTCACCTTAGGAACTACTCCTGTCATATATTTATACAATGTAACTCACCTTAGGAACTGCTCCTCTCATATACGTATGCAATGTAACTCACCTTAGGAACTACGCCTCTCATATTCTTATACAATGTAACTCACCTTAGGAACTATTCCTGTCATATATTTATACAATGTAACTCACCTTAGGAACTACTCCTGTCATATATTTATACAATGTAACTCACCTTAGGAATTACTCCTCTCATATACTTATACAATGTAACTCACCTTAGGAACTACTCCTGTCATATATTTATACAATGTAACTCACCTTAGGAATTACTCCTGTCATATATTTATACAATGTAACTCACCTTAGGAATTACTCCTCAAATATACTTATACAATGTAACTCACCTTAGGAACTACTCCTGTCATATATTTATACAATGTAACTCACCTTAGGAATTACTCCTGTCATATATTTATACAATGTAACTCACCTTAGTAACTACGCCTCTCATATATTTATGCAATGTAACTCACCTTAGTAATTACTCCTGTCATATACTTATACAATGTAACTCACCTTATGAACTACTCCTGTCATATATTTATACAATGTAACTCACCTTAGGAACTGCTCCTCAAATATACTTATGCAATGTAACTCACCTTAGGAACTACTCCTGTCATATATTTATACAATGTAACTCACCTTAGGAACTACTCCTGTCATATATTTATACAATGTAACTCACCTTAGGAACTACTCCTGTCATATATTTATACAATGTAACTCACCTTAGGAATTACTCCTCTCATATACTTATACAATGTAACTCACCTTAGGAACTACTCCTGTCATATATTTATACAATGTAACTCACCTTAGGAATTACTCCTGTCATATATTTATACAATGTAACTCACCTTAGGAATTACTCCTCAAATATACTTATACAATGTAACTCACCTTAGGAATTACTCCTCAAATATACTTATACAATGTAACTCACCTTAGGAACTACTCCTGTCATATATTTATACAATGTAACTCACCTTAGGAATTACTCCTGTCATATACTTATACAACGTAACTCACCTTAGAAACTGCTCCTCTCATATACGTATGCAATGTAACTCACCTTAGTAACTACGCCTCTCATATACTTGTAACTCACCTTATGAACTACTCCTCTCATATACTTATACAATGTAACTCACCTTAGTAACTACGCCTCTCATATACTTGTAACTCACCTTATGAACTGGTCTTCTCATATACTTATACAATGTAACTCACGTTATGAACTACGCCTCTCATATACTTATACAATGTAACTCACCTTAGCAACTGCTCCTCATATACTTATACAATGTAACTCACGTTATGAACTACTCCTCTCATATACTTATACAATATAAATCATCTTATGAACTACTCCTCTCATACACTTATACAATATAAATCACCTTATGAACTAGCTCCTCTCATATACTTGAAACTCATATACTTGTACAATGTAACTCACGTTATGAACTACTCCTGTCATATATTTATACAATATAACTCACCTTATGAACTACTCCTCTCATATACATCTACAATATTAATCACCTTATGAACTAGCTCCTCTCATATACTTGTACAATGTAACTCACCTTATGAACTACGCCTGTCATATACTTATACAATGTAACTCCCCTTATGAACTATGCCTCTCATATACTTATACAATGTAACTCACCTTATGATCTGCTCCTCTCATATACTCATAAAATGTAACTCACCTTAGGAACTCACATAGACCTACCTACCTTCCAGTCTCACATAGACCTACCACGACAGCAAACCAAACACATAATCACACAAAAACATACTCAGAGGCTCTAAATAAAGATCTGCCTAAGCAGCAGAGACCTCCAAAGCAGACACCCAAGCAACCGCTACCCCAAAACAAAACACGTGCAACACATATCTCACAAAGCCAGTGTGCCGAACAGTCACAGCCCTTAAGACTAAACAACACACCTGATACACTTGTAATAGGTGACTGTATCGTCAGGCACACTGACGTCCCGCTCACCAGGCTGAACAAGGAGAGGGTCACGGTGAGCAGCCTGTCGGGCGCTAGGATCCGCCACATAACACAAGCACTCAGGTCACTCCAAGGCAAGTACAGATATGACTCAGTCATTGTCCATGCTGGTGTGAATGACCTGAGACATACCTCCCTGGACTACATGAAAAGAGACATAAAGGAGCTCTCTGAGCATGTAGCCCAGGCCGGTATGACCCTGACCTTGAGTAGCATCTTACCCTCACCAAGAATGATGCCACAATATGAAGACAAGATGATCAATTTCAACAACTGGCTTAAGTACTGGTGTCATTCAAAGGGGATCCAATGCCTGTTAGCTTGGGATGATATGCTCGACAAGCCACGATGCTTCGCTAGGGACAGCTTGCACCTGTCACCCCTGGGCTTTCGGATATTGGCAAAGGCTCTTGCTACCCCCATAGTGTCTTTTTTAGGCAAGGCTCAAAAGACAAACCCACCTCCATAGGTATCACAAGGGATAAGAAACTAAGAGTAATGCTACTCAAAGCCAGAACTCTAAACCTCAAGATGCACGCACTCGAAACTCTCCTTAGCATGGAGAACATCGATATCTGTGCAGTAACAGAAACCTGGTTCAGGGCTCCAGAGAGCACCCCAGCACTACCAGGTTATACCTCATACCATGCTTTTCGGCCCCAAAATTTGGATCGAACCACAAAAGGAGGGGGAGTATCGATATTCATCAAAGATACCCACACCTCCAGGTTGGTGGCAAAGCACGAAGCATCAGAGACTATCCATGTGCAACTAACAGTGGGTAAAACTGCCTTCCAGTTTATAGCCTGCTACAGACCACCCACCCAAACCCAGGAATCCCACTCGGCCTTCCTGAGAACACTGGAAAATATGAAGGTCTCTCCAAACACCATTATATTGGGCGACTTCAACTACCCAAACATAGACTGGGAGCATTACTCTAGCTCCAACACCCTAGCCCAAAGATTCCTAGAATTTATAAACTCAGATGCTATGGAACAACTTGTTACCACTCCCACAAGAGGGGAAAACATACTGGACCTCCAGACCAGAAATGTATCCCTCACTGGTAAGATCAGACCATAAACTAATCTCACTGGATATTCACATCCCGACCCCACCCCCTGCCCAGAAAACCACAGTGAAAAACTTCTCTAAAGCAAATTTCACACTCCTCAAAACCGAGGTGGAATCCTTCAATGCCCCCGGGCCTGTGGAAAATACGGCCCAGACCACAGAATCCTTTATAAACGCATTCTATGAACACCTTCAGGAATGCATGGATCATGCGATCCCAAATAAAACCAAGACCCAATCCTCCAAAGGCAGACGTCCTGTCTGGTGGACCCCAACCATAAACAAACTATACAATAGAAGGAGGAAGCTACTAAATGATAGAGCAAAATCCCAAAAAGGGAAGGCATCACTGATCAGTATTAGCAAAAAACTACGGGCACTCATAAAATTGTCTAAGGCCAGCTTTGAGAGAAAAATTGCACAGGACACTAAGGATAATCACAAGGCTTTCTTTAGTTATGTTAGGAACCTGGGTGGTAATTCCCAGATATGCTCAGAATTAGTCCAAAATGACAAAAAATACACTGAACCCATAGACATTGCCAACATCCTAGCTGACAGGTTCAGCGCAAACTTCTCCCCTCCCACCAAAGGGCAAATATCTATCCCAGCAAAGTGCTGCCCTCGCTGACATCTCAGATGCTCAGGTAAGAGCCGCCCTCTCCAAAGCAAAAAACACAGCATCAATGGGACCAGACGGTGTCCCGGGCTGCGTCCTACATGAACTCCAAGAAGAGCTAAACCCAAACATAAAACTACTGTTCAATCTCAGCCTTACTACAGGATATGTGCCCAAAGAGTGGCGTACAGCAACAGTGGTCCCTCTCCAGAAAGGTGGTGCCTCAACGGATCCTGGAAACTATCGCCTTATAAGCCTGACTAGCTTGGTCTGCAAAGCTATGGAAAGGATCATCATGGACCTCATAAATAAAGATATTGGGGACCTACAGACACTGGATCCTACCCAGTTCAGCTTTGTTAAGGGCAGATCCTGCCTCTTAAACCTGGTTGATTTCTTTGAAACAGTCACCAAGGCCATTGACGAAGGGAAGGTGGTCCACGCAGCCTACCTGGACCTCGCAAAAGCCTTCGATACAATACCCCACTCGGGCATTATAGATAAGCTCACCAGCTTAAATTTAAACCCCTATGACACTAGATGGATTGCAAACTGGCTCAAGGACAGAACCCACATGGTTAGAATTGCTGGAGCCATGTCAGACTCCAAACCAGTTGCAAGTGGTGTCCCACAAGGCTCAGTCCTGGGACCTCTCTTGTTCGGTATATATTTCTCGGAGGTACAGGCCAACACGGAAGGACTGTGGCTGACCAAGTTCGCAGATGACTGCAAACTGGGCGCCATAATCGACTCTCCAGCCGACACAAGCATCCTCCAAAAGGGCCTCATAGAAACAGACAACTGATGCCAGAGCCATGGCCTCAAGCTAAATGCCAAAAGTGTATAGTCATCCCTTTGGCAAAAACAAAGTGCCCACAAATTACCACATAGGTGGTAATCCATTAAGTACAGAAGAAGTAATTAGGGACCTGGGGACCCAAGTTGATAGCAATCTCTCATTTGACAACCACGTGGCCAAAGTGGTTAGAAAAACATTTTATATAGCCCACCTAATCATGAAGGGATTCACATCTAGATCAGGGGAGGTCATCGTGCCTCTTTACTCATCCCTCATCAGGCCCATAATTGAGTACAATGCCCCTTTTGGGATGTACCTTACCAGACACCTGCAGCAACTGGAAAGACCCCAAAAGTACCTCACCAAGAGGATCAAAGGGCTCAAACAGATGCCATATGCTGCCCGGTTAAAGAAACTCCAGCTATACTCAGTGGCACACCGCCTGTTCAGAGGCGATCTGTGCCTGATGTATAAAGCCATGTCCAACCCAGAATTAATGGACATGCTGCACCTCAGAAAATTCAAATCCCATCGAACTATGCGCTCGAGAGACTTGAACCTCAGTACTGAAATAAATAGGACATGCTGGAGGGACAGATTCATAACCCAGAGGCTCCCTTCACTCTGGAATAAAATCCTATTCCAGGTTAATTAGAGTCCCTCATTGATTCTATTCAAGAGGAATCTTGATGAGTGGAAGGGAGATCGTAGGTTTACCCCGGGTATCACTTCTGTGTCACTGTTAGACAGAGGCACAGTATACTAACCTCGAAAAAGGGCATAACAAAATAAATTTAAAATGGGTGGCGAAAGCCAAACACATTCAGGCTTATAAATACCCTAGGGCAGATAGCCTAGTATGAACCTATGAACCTATGAACCTATGAACTACTCCTCTCATATACTTGTACAATGTAACTCACCATATGAACTACTCCTCTCATATACTTATACAGTGTAACTCACCTTATGAACTACTCCTCTCATATACTTATACAATATAAATCATCTTATGAACTAGCTCCTGTCATATATTTATACAATATAACTCACCTTATGAACTACTCCTCTCATATACATCTACAATATTAATCACCTTATGAACCAGCTCCTCTCATATACTTGTACAATGTAACTCACATTATGAACTACGCCTTTCATATACTTAAACAATGTAACTCACGTTATGAACTACTCCTCTCATATACTTATACAATATAAATCACCTTATGAACTAGCTCCTCTCATATGTTTATACAATATAACTCACCTTATGAACTACTACTCTCATATACATCTGCAATATTAATCACCTTATGAAGTAGCTCCTCTCATATACTTGAAACTCTTATACTTGTACAATGTAACTCACCTTAGGAACTGCTCCTCTCATATACTTATACAATGTAACTCACCTTATGAACTAGCTCCTCATATACTTATACAATGTAACTCACCTTATGAACTACTCCTCTCATATACTTATACAATGTAACTCACCTTATGAACTAACTCACCTTATGAATTGGTCTTCTCATATATTTATACAATGTATCTCACCTTAGGAGCTACTCTTCTCATATACTTATACAATGTAACTCACTTTATGAACCACTTCTCTCATATGCGTATACAATGTAACTCGCCTTATGAAGTACTCCTGTCATATACTTCTACAATGTAACACCTTATTCTTTATGTATTCATTGCAGGTAATTTATCAGAAGCATTACAAATGCCTAGACCTGGATCTCATCTTACCCCTGAGGCTACACAGAGTGTGAACCTCACTTCTAAACTTACTGATCTGCATGCATCATCTTTGGACGAACAAGACATTCCTTGTCAATCTTATTGTAAACAAGGTTATCCAAAGGAAGGTCATAATTCAGAATATGGTGCTGTGTACTCAGATCAGAATGTTTTACCATGTAGAAAGACTGCATGGGGAAGTTCTGCAGTAAAACCAAGGCACTGGTTATCAACAAACAGCACACATGGGAGAACTACAACCAAGAAATAGAGCTTTAATTTTCTCCTAGGAATTTGTCTTTTAATGTTTTCTAGATTGTTTTATCTACCCTTCTCTTTCCATACCTCTCAACTGTCCAGATTATTGTAGAATGCCCAGATCTTTGCTTCATATTTTTGGTCTATTCCTCATACAATTTCTGGTCTTCTGACAAATCTCTGGGATGACCTGACCACTACATAATAAAAGCAAAAACAATTAATTGGATCCAATCTTATGGTAATCTCAATTATGGTTCTACAGGCAATTTAAGAAATAAACAAAAATCTGAAACTTTGAGATGTTATCAATACAGTTTATTAAACACAAAGCTTTCAGGAAGCTTCATTAGTGTGGAAAAAGACCATGTTAAAATATCTTCATTAAATAATATTTAAAAATCATATGACACAGCCTTCCAATTGAAAATTAATAATAATTGACAGATGTGGAAAATCAATTCATTCGACTATATATAATGACTTTAATATAATATATAAAAAACGCTATATAAAAACAATATATAAAAAACTGTTTATCTTAAAAACATCTGTTTTAACTTTAAAATAGGCTTGCAGTGGTGTTTATGATGGGATCACTGTCAGCCTGTAGGCAAACTATCCATTCATACTCCTTGACCTCTGTTATATTATTAATATCACCACCCCCTTGTACTCTTATGAATAGCTTCGATGACATTGTACATAAACTCTTATTCTATGCACAGTTCATGATGTTTGGCAAGAGCATAAGCGCTAATATTTCATTGTATGTCAAAACAATCTTCTATAATTCTATCTTTCAGCCTTCTGTTACCCTTGCCAACATTAAAGTTGTCACAATTTTACATATGGTAAGATATACAACACGAGAAGTGTTACATGTGGAAAAACATGTTTAGTTTTAGGATGGATAAAATCAGCTTTGTTTAAAATATATTTGCAACATGAGCAGTTTTAACAGGGGGATGTACCAGTTTTGTTTGAAATCACCCTATTAACATTTTTATTCATGTCTTTATAACATAAGTGTTCTTTTATATTTGAGCAATTAAGAAAATACAGGTCTATTGTCAATAAAGTTCTTAAGTTTGGGCAAGGGATTTAAAATACCCAATTATCTGAGATATTTTTTTTTAACACCATTAGTTCTTCTATTAAAAGTAGTGGTGTTGTTGTTCTTGTGTCTTTCGGCTTTTCCCGGTTAGTGGTCACCACAATGGAACTCCGGTCCGCTAATGATTGGTAGTTGATTTTTACGTGCCGAGTTACCAGCCCTGATGCACAACATTCAACGAAGGTACGCCCATTCACGCATGTCTCCACGCAGAAGACGCTCTAGCTGAGAATCGAACTGGAAAGTGTCTTCCTGTGAGGCAACAACGCTACCGCAGCACCATTAAAAGTAGTGGTGTTCTATTTTCATGAACAAAAGTAACATCACTATTCCTAAAAATGGTCTTTGTGAGTTATTTCTATTGTTAACTACTTCACATCTAATATCATTTAGGAGCTGGCTATCATAACCCACCACACCAAATTCTTGTACCATGGTATCCGTCTGTTCATTACAAACACAATAATCAGTATTCAGTCTACTAACCCTTAGCATTTGACTCTTAGCAATGCCCTTAAATATATGATTGGCATGCATACCTTTTTGTGTAGATATCTATTTGCACTAACCTCCTTTCTATAAATACTTGTATTGATAATATTATTATCTTTTGTCAACTTTACATCCAAAAAACATGTTTCATTTTGAGACAAATTCAATGAAAATTTTAAAAAATCAGTTGTATTGTTCAAAAAGTCAATGGACGTGATTAATTAATGTTGTTCACCTTCCCATATGAGGATGGCATCATCTACAATTCATTTAAAGAATGAAACATGAGGCCTAAATAAAAATGGGCAATTATAGACATAATGCTGTTGCCATTGACTTAGATGAATATTTGCATAAGCATTAGCTATAGGGGTGCCCATCGCCATCCCTGAGATTTGATGGTGCGGGTTATTATCAGACAAAAAGATGTTATTAACCAACACTATCTCAAGCAGCTTTTGCATAAAGTCTAAATTTCCCTTCCATTTAATCCACTATAGGTGCATAGAAAAGCATGTACGGCAACAATACCATAGTCATTTGGAATTACAGTGAATAGTGACTGTATATCTAGTGTTACAAAAATATACTGCTCATGTTGTCTATTGCTATGCAAATCGTATAACTTATTTACTAAATCACCCATGTCACAGATGTAACTTAAAATAGATTGTAAATATAGGGATATGGGTTCCATAATCCACCCCTGGCCGGATACTATAATCAGTCTCACTGGTGGCTGACGTAAATCCTTATGGATTTTTGGTAGTGCATAGATGATTGGAGTAACAGGGCATGGCATGCTAAAGTAATTAAAGAGGTCAAGTGAGATGTCATTATTCATTTGCAACTTATAAATGGCCATATTAACCTGCTGTATACATTTAGAAATGTCATTAACTTTTTTTAAAAGTGGTCTCATCTTGCAAAAACTCACTCATATATAGTACATAATTCTTATTCATAATTACCACCTCACCGTCCTTATGGGCTTGCTTGATTACAATGTCTGTATTGTTCTGCAATTTCTATAGAGCATCAAACTCTTCAACAGTTATGTTATAAAATTTAATAGCAACATCTTGTGTGTATAATTCTCAAAGTTGTTTATTTATTTATTTATTTTACATTTGTTGACCAGGAAAGCCTGATTGGATGCATGCCCATTTTCAGCAGATGAGTGAGGAGAAAAGCTTTACAGATCAGACTACAAGCAAATATTAGGAGTATACAGAAGCATGCAAATTTACATAGATAATACAAAGCTTAAAATGAACATAGTTACATAGTTACAAAGCTTAAAATGAACATAGTTACATAGTTACAAAGCTTAAAATGAACATAGTTACATAGACTGTGCACATCTTTTACAATTGTAGAACTGGGTGAGACAATACATGAGTAAGAGGAAATGCAGAATAAGACACATGGGTTAACTTTGTGTCTAGAAGTTGCATTATTTTTTACTTTATGCAGTTGGAATGTGTACACATTAGACATAGTCAGGTGCATAGTAGCAGGTGAAACAACAGAGTTAAGTGGTAGGATATAAAGATTAAGTAAGAAAGCAAGGAAACCAGGTGTAAAGATGTAGAAAGGAAAAAAATTATCAAAGGTTTGTAAAAGAGTGCCCTAGCAGTGTTTTAGTGACACTATTTGTATAGGTACTAGCTAAGGGGCCAAATGCAGAGTGACACTGAGAGGAAGCTAGAAGTTAAAAAAAGCTGCAGTTGCTCTTAATGGTACAGCTGAGACATCAAGCAAGAAAATGGGGAAGAGGATGGGAATGGTTGGGGAGGTCAGCCTGGTGGGGAGCATGAGCATATCCATGTGAGTTTTAGGTGTTCTTTGAGGAGTCTTTGAAATGTAACCTTTGTGTCTGCTGAGGTAACAGCAGAAGGTAGGGCATTCCAAATTTTACCTATATAATTAGGGAAGAGAGCATCCCCTGCTGTGTTGTTGCTTTGGTAACCTTGATTAGCTTTTTATCACTAGAGCGTAGTTGTCTAGGATTAGTTTGTAGTTCTAGTAGATTGGCCAGTGCTGGAGTTTTATCTGGAAGTAGTAGGAGTTTGAGGGCAAAGGAAAGCTGATGAAAGGTGTGAAGGCTGCCAGCCTAGCTAGATAGAATTTTGTAGATAATTCTATTTCATTGTGAATATTAATATAATCCACAGACTTGTTTTTACAAATGTAAGAAAACTATGTTATATGCTGAACTTAAAAAAATGTAACAACAGTGCACCCTGCTGGAAGAAAGCTGTTAAGTAAAGAATTACAACTCTTTGATCTCAAGCTCAGAGACAGGATGTCTGGGCTAGCAAATTCTTTCTATTGTCTTAATTTAAGAGACAATTACTAAGGTTTTACATGTAAAAGTGTCTTTTATTGCTGAGGCTTCCTGGTCAGGTGCAGCTTACAAAGGAATGTACATTTTGAGTTTCTGCTAGCCTGGGAACTAAATGAGAAGTGATAAAAATGATGTAATGTGAAATGACTCAATATACTGTATTGTCAATTTAAGACTTTCTCAGAGAGAAAGACTAGAGCATTTTGTATTTTGTCTGAAGCTGAGAACATATCACTAGCACTTGCTTTGCTCTGTATGTAAGTTATTTAGAACATTGTTTCTCTTAGAGTTAGATAGAAATATAGCCAGATTAGCCTAGCTGTTTTCTATATTTAGGTTCCTAGGTTCATAGGCTGGTACTAGACTATCGGTCCTAGGGCCTATACAAGCCTAGACATAACAATTCCCTGGCTATTTCTTCCCACACTATTTACTTCCTTGGACCCTTGTTTAGCAGGGCAACTGACGTGATCCCTGGGGTGAATGTCCTTTCTCCCATCCAATCGTCAAGGTTCCTTTTGAAGAGGACCAAAGAGGTGCTCTGCTTGACATGTATGGACAGTCTACTCCAGAGTCTGGGGAGTCTCTGGATCAGGAACCTATCCCTCCAGCATGTTTTGTTTATTGTGATGACAAGGTTTAGATCCCTGGAGTGTGTGGCTCAGAGGGATTGGGATTTCTTTAAGTGTAGCATTTCCAACAGCTCTGGGTTTGACATGGCCTTGTATGTTAAGCAGAGATCGTCTCTGAGTAAACGATATGCGACAGAGTATAGCTGGAGTTTTTTAAGGTGGTCAGCGTAGGGCATCTGCATTAGGCCTGTAATGTTTATGTCAGACTATCCTACAATATTGTTTTAAAAGTTTTCTGTGATCTCTGAACTCTTGATTAGCACTTTGTTTTAAACCTTTCAACTGTGGCTGTTTTGTGTAGAGATAATTTAAGCTACATACCCACAATCAACTGCATTACTAGCTGAGTTTTTTATTTTATTTTTCTGTGTAGTTAATTGTTTCATTGGTCTGCGTATCTCTGTAGTTATTTATTTTTCTATTTAATTGTTTCATAGAATACTGTGGTCTCTCTCTATCTTTGCAGTTGTTTTATAGAATACTGTGGTCTCTCTCTGCTCTGCAGTTAGTGGGGGCTATTGTGTTTCACTTCATTGATATTCAGTGTTAAACTTTTAGCTTAGAGGGTTTCTGTGTATTTATAAATGTTAGCCACATATCTTTGAATTTTTACTGCTCAATTTCTGAGTTGTTTGGCTTCTGCTACATACCTTACAATCAACTGAATTACTAGCCGAGTTAAGTACAAACTTGCAGTGTTAAAGATTGTACTGCATTTTATTTTATTTTCTGTGTATTTAATTGTTTCATTGGTCTGTGTCTCTCTGTAGTTATTTATTTTTCTATTTAATAGTTTCATAGAGCACTGTGGTCTTCCTCTGTCTCTGTAGTTAGTTTTCCACCTGCCCTCCCTGTATTTATTCTGGTATTAATATTGATGGCTTTGGAATTGCCCACCCCTCCTGTAAATTTGTGTTTGTACACTCCTCCTAGGACTATCTCATTTGCTCACTCAACCGAGTACAGTGAGGTCATATTTTGACTTCAGACACTCCTACCAGTCCCATCTGTTCAGCTCTATCCCAGCTCTATTCCAGTCTAGTGTCACTAGCTCATTTTACCTAATACAGAGAGAACATTTGTGCTTAGGTCCTTAATTTTGAATTATCTTCTGTTTCTCCTTTCTCCCTCTCCACTTTCTAAAAAAAAAAAAAAAAATTCTAAGCTTGTTTCTTGCCTTTACTGTAACTAGGTTAGTCCATATACAGATTTGATGTAACCAGGACTGTTTGTAAAATTCTAAGCCCCCAAAGCCTTTCTGTGTTGGAGGGAAGCCTTCTCACTTATCAGTAAGAGTGGTAAGCACTAGGTAGCATATCTACCACAAGAGTGGTTTCTGGCACAGAAATTGTAGTTTATTGACCGTTTGGGCAGTTTTTTCCATTTCTTTCAACTTTGTGGTTTAAAAGCCTGTGTTTGCGCTTGTTTCTCACCTTTCCTGTAACTAGTCTAGTCCAAATACAGATTTGCTGTATACAGGACTGTTTGTAAGCTTTTGAGCCCCTGAAGCCTTTCTGTGTTGGAGGGAAGCCTTCTAGCTTATCAGTGGGAGTGGTAAGCACTAGGTAGCCTATCTACCACAAGAGTGGTTTCTGGCCCAGAAATTGTAGTTTATTGGCCGTTTGGCAGTTTTTCCATCTCTTTCAACTTACTGGTTTAAAAGCCTGCATTTGCACTTGTTTCCCACCTTTCTTGTAACTAGTCTAGTCCAGATACACGATTTGCTGTATCCAGGACTGTATGTAGGCTTCTGAGCCCCCCAAGCCGTTCTGTGTTGGAGGGAAGCCTTCTAGCTTATCAGTGGGAGTGGTAAGCACTAAGTAGCCTATCTACCACAAGATCCAGGTACAGATTCTTAGATTTAGCATTTGAATTTGCTTATTCATGCTCAGCACTTGTTCAGAACTTGTTGTTAGCACTAAATAAACTACAAATTACAACAGCACTCAACCTTCCTCTTTACCTGGAGGAGAACAGTTTTTGTACTTACTTTCCTCACTTGCTTAGAGAAAAACTGCTCTTATACTCACTTTCCTCACTTGTCTAGAGGAAAGTAGTTTTTTATTCAGGCATGTCCAAGGGTCAGCTCTCAGTGTTCTCTCTTGTCTATCTGATGAATCTGGGCATCTTGGGGCAATGTAGCAATTGCCTCATGTACACAGACAGCCCTCTCCTCTTACCACCCAACACCACAACCTGTGAGAGATGCACTTATCTAGCCAAACTGGAGGTAAAGCTCTCTTCAACCAAGACTGAACTTGACAGTCAAGAGGAGAAGGTAAACACTTGTACCACACCACACTCATCACATAGTCCCACTAAACCTACACCACCAAAATCCACACACGGAAACACAAAAACATTTGCAGAGGCTCTCAATAATAATCTGCTCAAGCAACAGAGACCTCCAAAGCAGAAATGCAAGCAACCTTCACCCCCCAACACAAACCAAATGACACATAGCCCACAGACTCAGTGTGCCAATAAACCACAGCCCATAAGGCAAACCAACATACCCAACAAACTAGTCATAGGTGACTCTATAGTCAGGTACACTGATGTCCCACTCACCAGGCTAAACAAGGAGAAGGTTACTGTCAGCTGCCTGTCAGGTGCCAGGATCCACCACATAACCCATGCACTCAGGTCACTCCACAACAAGTACAAATATGACTCTGTCATTGACAATGTTGGTGTGTACAACCTGAGATGTACCTCCCTGGACTACATGAAAAGAGACATGGAAGAGCTCTCTGATCTTGTAGCCCAGGCAGGTTTGACCCTAGCCCTGAGTAGCATCCTATCATTGCCCAGAATGATACTGCAGTACAAGGACAAAATGAGATCCAGTATCTGTCTGCCTGGGATGACATGGTCGACAGACCACAATGCTTTGCCAGAGATGACCTGCACCTGTCACTCCTGAGATTCTGGATACTGGCTATGGCTCTTGCCGCCCCTATAGTGCATTTTTTAGGCAAGGTTCAAATGACAAATTCACCACTGTAACAGGAACAGGCAAGCAAAAACTGAGGGTAATGCTACTCAGTGCTAGAAGTCTAAATCTCAAAATGCACTCACTTGAGGCACTCCTTAAAATGGAGAACATCGCTATCAGTGCAGTGACTGAGACCTGGTTCAAGGCTCTAGAGAGCACCCCTGCATTACCAGGCTATAACTCATACCACACTTTTTGGCCATCTAACCTGTACCAGAACACCAAAGGCGGAGGTGTGTCCATATTCATTAAGGATATCCACACCTCCAGGCTAGTTGCGCAGCATAATGCATCCGAGGTTATCCAAGTGCAACTAACTCTGGGCAAAACTGCGATCCAAATTGTAGCTTGCTACAGATCCCCCACCATGCCCCTGGATTCCCACTCCTCTTTTCTTGATATACTGGAAAATATTAGGGATTAACCAAACACCCTTGTAATGGTCGATTTGAACTACCCCCACCATTAACTGGGAAAACTACTCATGTACCAACTCCTTTGCTCAATGCTTTCTGGAATTCTTAAATTCCAATGCCCTGGATCAACTTATCCACACCCCCACCAGGGGCAACAATATCCTAGACCTAGTCATTACCAACATGAGTGATTGGTGTTCCACACCTGATATCAACTCCTCATTGGTCAGATCTGACCAAAAGCTAATCACCCTAGATATCCGCATCCCACCCCCACCTACGATTAAGGAAACTATGGTAAAAAAAATTCTCCAAAGCCAACTTCATGCTTTTTAAGACAGAAGTGGTGAACTTCATGACACCCATGCAAATGGACAATACAGTTATGACTGCTGAATCCTACACAAATGCACTCTATAAGCACTTATATGAGTGCATGGATCATGCTATCCCAAACAGAACCAAGACGCTATCCTTCAAAAAAAGGAAGCAAATCTGGTGGTCCCCTGCCATAAACAAACT
Source organism: Protopterus annectens (assembly GCF_019279795.1). NCBI lineage: Eukaryota > Metazoa > Chordata > Ceratodontiformes > Protopteridae > Protopterus > Protopterus annectens. The sequence goes on from NC_056749.1 coordinate 22,785,300, forward strand.
CTACAACAGAAAGAAGAAACTGTTTCAAAAAGAGAGTAAAATCCCATGAGTGGAGGAGCTGCCTGGTCAGCTTCAGTAAGAAAGTGAGATCCTCAAAAGCTAGCTACGAAAACAAAATCACCACTGATTCTAAGGGCAGCCACAAAGCATTCTATAGCTATGTCAAGAATCTCAATGGCAACACCCAGATCTGCTCTGAGTTACAGCACAACGGCATGGAAATTGCAGAACCAACTGATATTGCCAACATCCTGGCATATAGGTTCAGTGCTAAGTTTACCCCCCTCTCACACCCTAAAGGGCCCATATCTATACAGGAAGAATGCAGAGTCCCTGTAATCACATATATGCAGGTAAACGCTGCACTCTCTAAAACCAAAAACACAACATCCATGGGACCAGACAACATCCCAGGCTGCATTTTACATGAACTTCAGAACGAAATGGCTCCTCACCTAAGCACCATGTTCAATACTAGTCTCACATCAGGCTTTGTGCCCACTGAATGGCGCACAGCAACAGTTATCCCACTCTACAAAGAGGGTGCCACCACTGATCACCCTGTTAGCCTGCCGAGCCTGGTCTGCAAAGCCATGGAATGGATCATCATGGAACTCATAAACAAAGACACTGGTAAACTCCAAACTCTGGACCCCACCCAGTTTGAGTTTGTGAAAGGCAGATCATGCCTTCTGAACCTGATCGACTTCTCTGAGGCAGTCACCAAAGCCGTAGATGAGGGTAAGGTGGTTCACACAGCCTATCTTGACCTTGCCAAGGCTTTCGACACCATCCCCTATTTTGGTATTATAGTTAAACTCACTAAACTAGGTATAAATCCCTACATCAGAAGATGAGATGCCAACTGGCACACTGACAGAACCCACACTGTAAAGGTTGTAGACTCCAAATGACTTCATACCAGAGACAAGTGGATTACCATTGGGTTCAGTCTTGGGACCTCTCCTGTTTGATGCCTACTTCTCTGAAGTACAGGCTAACACAGACAGCCTCTGGCTAACGAAGTTCACAGATGACTGCAAACTAGGAGCCATAGTCAAGTTCCCAAATGATGTGGACATCCTACAGATGGGCCTCACTGAGACAGATGCCTGGTGTCAGAGGCATGGCCTCAACCTCAATGCCAAAAAGTGCATTGCCATCCCCTTTGGTAAAAACTCTGTACCCATGAACTACCAAATAAATGACAGTCTACTTAATGCCAAATGTGTGATAAGAGACCTTGGGACCCAGGTGGACAGTAGTCTCTCCTTTGATAATCACATCGCCACAGTAGTCAGGAAATCTTTCTATGTGGCACACCTCATCACAAAAGGGTTCTCATCCAGGAAAAAATAGGTCATTGTTCCCCTCTACTTGGCACTCATTAGACCCATTATAGAGTACAATGCCTCTTTTGGAATGTACCTCACAAGACACCTGCAGCAGCTGGAAAGGTCACAGAAGTACCTCACAAACAGAATTACTGGCCTCAAACAGATGCCCTACACTGACCGTCTCAAAACACTCCAGCTTTACTCTGTAGCATATTGCCTACTCTGAGGAGATCTCATAGGTTCATAGGTTCATAGGTTGGTACTAGGCTATCAGCCCTAAAGCCTATGCAAGCCTAGCCATAACAATTCCCTGGAATTTTTTTCCCACAGTATTTACTTCTCTGGGCCCCTGTCTAGCAGTATGACTGACATGATCCCCAGGGTGAATTTCCTATCTCCCATCCAATCATCAAGGTTCCTTTTGAAGAGGGCCAGTGAGGCACTCTGCTTGACATGTATGGGCAGTCTATTCCAGAGTATGGGGAGTCTCTGGGTCAGGAACCTATCCCTCCAGCATGTTTTGTTCATTGTGATGATAAGGTTTAGATCCCTGGAGCGTGTGGCTCTGATGGATTGGGATTTCTTTAAGTGGAGCATGTCCAACAGCTCAGGGTTTGACATGGCCTTGTATGTTAAGCAGAGATTGCCTCTGAGTAGACGATATGCCACAGAGTATAGCTGGAGTTTTTTTAGATGGTCAACATATGGCATCTGCTTTAGTCCTGTGATTCTTTTAGTGAGGTATTTCTGTGGCCTTTCCAGCTGTTGCAGATGTCTTGTGAGGTACATACCAAATGGGGCATTATACTCTATAATGGGTCTAATGAGGGATGAGTACAGTGGGACAATGACCTCCTTTTTTCTGGATGAAAAGCCCTTAGTGATGAGGTGTGCCACATAGAAGGATTTCCTGACTGTTGTGGCGATGTGGTTATTGAAAGTGAGACCACTGTCCACTTGTGTCCCTAAGTCTCTCATAACACTTTCGATGTTTAGTGTCCTGCCACCTATGTGGTAGTTCATGGGTACATGTTTTTTTCCAAAGGGGATAACTATACATTTCTTGGCATTAAGCTTGAGCCCATGGCTCTGGCATCAGGCATCTGTTTCTGTAAGGCCCTTTTGTAGAATATCCACATCATTTGGGGATTCAATAATGGCTCCCAGTTTGCAGTCATCTGCAAACTTTGTTAGCCAGAGTCCCTTAGTGTTGGCCTGTACTTCAGAGAAGTAGATGCCAAACAAGAGTGGTCCCAGGACTGAACCCTGAGGTACTCCACTTGTCACTTGTCTGGAGCTGGATTTGGAGTCGGCTACTTTTACAGTCTGGGTTCTGTCAGTAAGCCATTTGGCAACCCATCGAGTGACGTAGGGATTTATGCCCAGCTTATAGTAAGTTTATCTATGATTCCAGAGTGGGGGGTGGTGTCGAAGGCCTTGGCAAGGTCCAGATAGGCTGTGTGGACCACCTTACTCTCATCCACAGCTCTGGAGACTGATTCGAAGAAGTCAATCAGATTCAGGAGACAAGATCGGCCCTTCACAAACCCAAACTAGGTGGGGTCCAGTGTTTAAAGGTTGCCAATGTCTTTGTTTATAAGTTCCATGCCCTTGCAGATCAGGCTTGTCAGACTGCTGGGATGGTAGTTCCCGGGATCCAAGGCGGATCCTCCCTTGTGGAGCGGGATAACTGTAGCTGTGTGCCACTCAGTGGGCATGAAGCCTGAGGTGAGGCTATGATTAAACATGACACTTGGGTGGGGTGCCAGTTCATTTTGTAGTTCATGTAGTACACAGCCTGGGATGTCATCTGGTCCCATGGATGTTGTATTCTTAGCTTTGGAGAGTGCTGTTTCTACCTGTGTGGCTGTAATTATTGGAATTTGGCAATCTTTTGGTATTGAGATGGGCCCTTTAGGGGGTGAGAGGGGGGTGAAGTTGGCACTAAATCGATCTGCCAGGATATTGGCAATATCCTTGGGATCAGTATATTTAATGCCATTCTGTTGTAGCTCAGAGCAGATGTGAGCATTGCCATTTAGATTCTTGACATAACTATAGAATGCCTTGTGGTTGTCTTTGGAATCTTTGGCAATTTTATTTTCGTAACTAGCTTTTGAGGATTTTATGAGGGATCTCAGCTTCTTACTGAGGCAGGTGAGGGAGTTTTTTGCATCCTGGGATTTTTCTCTTTTCTGCAACAGTTTCTTCCTTCTGTTGTATAGTTTGTTTATAGCAGGGGACCACCAGATTGGCTTCCTTTTTTTGGAGAAGAGCATCTTGGTTCTATTTGGGATGGCACGATTCATGCACAGGTGGATGTGCTTGTACAGTGCCTTAGTGTAGGATTCTGCAGTCGAACTTCCAGATCCCGTCTGCATGGGTGTTGTGAAGTTTGTCACGTCTGACTTCAGTAGCATGAAGTTGGCTTTGGAGAAGTTTTTTTAAGGAGGTTTCCTTATTGGGGGGTGGGGGTGGGATGTGGATGTCAAGGGTGATTAGCTTATGGTCAGTCCTGACCAATGAGGGGGTGACCACTAGTGTGGAGCATATATCTCCCATGTTGGTAATGACCAGGTCTAGGATATTGGAGCCCCTGGTGGGACAATGGATCAGTTGATCCAGGGCATTGGAATTTATGAATTCCAAGAACCGTTGGGAAAAGGAGTTGGTACCCGAGTAGTTTTCCCAATTAATGGCAGGGTAGTCGAAATCACCCAGTATTAGGGTGTTTGGTTGTATCTTGATATTTTCCAGTATGTTTAGGAGGGTGTAGTGAGAATCTTGGGGTATGGTGGGGGATCTGTAGCAAGCTACAATTTGGATTGCAGTCTTACCTAGTGTTAGTTGCACCTGGAGAATTTCAGATGCACTGTGTTGGGCAGCTAGCCTGGAGGTGTGAATATCCTTGGTGAATATGGACACTCCTCCACCTTTAGTGTTTCTGTCTTGGTTTTGTGGCCGAAAAGTGTGGTAAGAATTATAGCCTGGTATTGCAGGGGTGCTCTCTGGAGCCTTGAACCAGGTCTCCGTCACTGCACAGATATCAATGTTCTCCATTTTTAGGAGTGCCTCGAGAGAGTGCATTTTGAGGTTTAGACTTCTAGCATTGAGTAGCATTACCTTCAGATTTTGCATGCTTGTATCTGTTATGGTGGTGGTTTTATCCTTTGAACCTTGCCTAAAAAAGGCACTACAGGGGTGGAAAGAGCTTTAGCCAGTAACCTGAATCCCAGGGGTGACAGGTGCAGACTATCTCTGGCAAAGCATCGTGGTTTGTCGATCATGTCTTCCCAGGCGGACAAATACTGGATCCCCTTTGAATGACACCAGAAGCTTAGCCAATTGTTGAAGTCAATCATTTTGTCCTTATACTGTGGTATCATTCTGGGCAAAGGCAGGATGCTACTCAGGGCTAGGGTCATACCTGCCTGGGTCACATGATCCAAGAGCTCTTCAATGTCTCTTTTCATGTAGTCCAGGGAGGTACGTCTCAAGTCATTCACTGCAGCATGGACAATGACAGAGTCATATTTGTACTTGTTGTGGAGTGACTTGAGTGCATGCATTATGGGGCGGATCCTGGCACCCGACAGGGAGCTGTCTGTAATTTTCTCCTTGTTCAGCCTGGTGAGTGGGACATCAGTGTGCCTGACTATAGAGTCACCTATGACTAAAATGTTGGGTACATTGTTTTGCCTTAGGGGCTGTTGTTGGGTGGCACACTGGTGTTGTGAGCTATGTGTCACTTTGGTTGTGACTGGTGTTTGCGTTTCGGCTTCGGAGGTCCTTGTTGCTTAGGCAGGTTAATGTTAAGGGCCTCCGCATATGTGGGTTTAGTGTTGCTATGTGTGGGTATTGATGGTGTGGGTTTTGAAGGGCTATGAGTTGCTAGAGGTGTAATGCAGGTGTTAGCCTTCTCCTCTTGACTGTCTAGCACAGTCTTGACCGGAGAGAGCTTTGCTTCCTGTTTGGCTATGTAAGTGCATCTCTCACAGGTTGTAGTGTTGGGTGGTAGGAGGAGAGGATTGTCTGTGTACATGAGGCAGTTGCCACATTGCCCCAGTATGCCCAGATTCACCAGGTGGACAGGAGAAATCACCAGAAGCTGACCCTTGGACATGACTGTTTAGGTGCTTTTTTGTAAGGTTTAAGAGCTGTTTTCCCTTACCTTTGCAAGGTACTTTGCAATTGTAGGCTGTTTAGTGCCTATGATTAATTTCTCCTTATTGACAAGGAGAGCTGAGTGCTTGTATCAGTTTCAGGCTTCCTAGTGCTTTCCAGCAGGTTCTAGAGCAAGTGCTAGTCAAAGGGGTTCAGATTTTAGTGCTACTACTGAGAAACCAGCTAGTTTTAAGGGAAACTTTGAAAAGCAGACTTTCTGGCACCTGGAATAGTTTAACTGTAGCCTCATAGTGCTGCACGATGTGTAAAATGTGCAAACACATGCGTTTTTAAGCCAGAAAGTTAACATATAAAGCTATGGTAAACCCAGAGCTGTTGGACATGCTACACTTTAAGAAATCCCAATACCTCTGAGCTTTACACTCTAGGGACCTAAACCTTGTCACCACAATAAACAGGACATGCTGGAGGGATAGATTCCTGTCCCAGAGACTTCCTATACTCTGGAACAAGCTACCCATCTATGTCAAACAAAGTTCTTCATTAGCACTCTTCAAGAAAAATCTTGATGAGTAGATGGAAAATAGGAAATACACCCCGGGGATCACTTCTGTGGCTCTGTTCAACAGGGGTACAGGAAATTAACTTTCTTGGGTGGCGTAAGCCAGGGAACCTTGTTGGCTAGGCTTACTTAGGTCCTTGGGCTGATAGCCTAGTACCTACCTATGAACCTATGAAAGAGTACTTGCATATATTTGGTGATACTGTTCAAGCCACTCCAATAGTCTTGCTGTTCATCACACTTACTACTTGGATAACAGTAATATTAGACAGTGAAATTGGTCACCCTTTGGGAAGGGCCCTATAGTAGCTGATAACAGTGGTTGATGGCAGTTGGTACTACCTTATAGTCTTGGCAGATAGGGGGCATAGCTGGAGAACCTGTGCCAGCCTTCTCCAGGAGTGTCTGTGTGTATCTAAATCAAATCTTAAAGTGTGTGTGTGTGTGTGTGTGTGTGTGTGTGTGTGTGTGTGTGTGTGTGTTCGTCAGCTACTTAGGCAGGGACACGAAGCACTAATTGGACAGAGAGGGTGCTGGAGGTTTTAGCTTGACCACTAGGCTGAGATCTGGACCCTATAGCTATGCCAGTGGGGAGTCTTATTTGGGATCTTGAGAGAAAGGGAGAAACCAGCCCCAGACTGACTGTGATCTATGTGTGCTATTAAGGGAAATTGTACTTTACTGTGTGTGTACTTGTTATCCCCCAATATGCACATCCCTCACTGGTGCTAGTGTTGAGGATTGAGGCTCCTTGATTACTGGGCCAGTGCATGGGTATCACAGAAGGTTAGGAGATTAGGGAATTCAAGCCATTCAAGTTGTTTTAGGGAATGACAGTGGTGGGATCAGTAGGGGGCTCTGGTAGTAAGTGTGTCAATTTGATTGTAACAGGTGTTGAGCTTGGCAATTTCAGTTTTGGGCAGGTTGGTGAAAATGGGTGAGGCATAGAATAGTGTGGAAAGGATGTGAGTTTGAGCAATAGTTATCCTGGCAGGTTAGGTTAGAAATGATTTGTTTTTATACAGACTGCCCAGTTTTTTGTGGATGTTTTTAATAGTTTGATTTATATGCTGATCAAATTTGAGGTTGTTATCAATGGTCACACCTAGCCGTTTAGTATGAGTGTCTAGGGACATTATAGTCCTATCCCTGGACACAATATTAAATGGGTTGTGTGTTGTGGTAAATTTGTTTGAGTTAAATAGCAACAGTTTGGTCTTTTTGGATTTACTATTAGGGTTTTGTTAAGAAACCAGGTTTCAGTAGTTTGGAAGACTTTTTGGTTGATGGAGAGGAGTTCCTGAGGATCACTGGCTGAACAGACTAGTGTTGAGTCATCAGCATATTGAATAACAGTTGCATCTTGACAGATGCTGTGAAAATTATTGATAAAAATGGAGAATATAAGGGGACCTAGAATGGACCCTTGTGGGACTCCTGTGGTGATGGGTAGCAGTGTGAATAGGTTGTTGTCCCATCAAACTGTTTGTTGTCTTCCTTGTAAACAGTTCTGAAACCAGGCTAATGCTTGATTACTAAGGCCAAGGTCAGTAAGGACTTGTACTAGTTTAAGATGGTTGACCATATCAAAGGCCTTTGACAGGTCCAAAAATATGGCAGATGTTAAATTGCCTGTGTGTTTCTTTTGGTTGATGAGGTTTGTGAAAGAAAGTAGGGCAGTGATGGTGCTGTCAGCAGGCCAAAATCCATGATGAGTAGGGGAGAGAAGTTGGTTGTTGAGTAGGTTGGCATAAGTTGGTGGTGTATACATTTTTCAAGTATTTTAGCTAGTGGTGAGAGGATGGCTATGAGGCAATAGTGAGGTTGGTGGACATACTGTCTTTGTGGAGGGGGATTATATAGGAGATCTTCTAGATGGGTGGAATGGTGGTTTCAGATATAGATTTGTTTAGGATAGATATTGGGAAGGTGAGTTCATTGGCAGCCAACTGAAGGTATTCAACAGGGATGCCATCAGATGCTAGTGTAGTAGGTTTAAGTTTGGTTAGCAACCTTTTGACATAGTTGGTAGGGATGGTTTAAAATTGGAAGGTTGGTTTAGGTCTATCTGCAGGTTCAGAGCAATTAGTGGTGGTGGATGTGGGCTGTTGTTGAACAAGATTGGAGATAGTTTCTATAAAGTATTTGTTAAACATATCAGGTATATTTGTGATTTCACTTGTGGTGGTAGGAGATGGGTTAGAGGGTTTGCCAGGGTGAAGTAGTTTATTTATTCCTGCCCATAATTTGTTTGGTTGTTTTGGTGCCTGTTTTGCAGCTGTATGAAGTAATTCTTTTTATCCAAGAAGAACTGCTTTTTTTGTTTCATTTCTAAGTTTCTGGAATTGGTCCCTAGCTGCTGGGGGGTTTATGGCTCTCCAACGATTCCAGGCTCTATTCCTTACTGCTATTTTATTTTTAGTCTCTTTAGTAATCCAGGGGGCTGTTTTCACTTTGAGTTTTGTGGTGCGGGTTGCAGCATGGGCATTTAGGATTTTTAGGAAAGTGTTATTGAATTAGGTTACGGCTTCTTCTAGGGGTAATACTTTTAGTGTGTTCCAGTTATGGTGATTTAGCTCAAGTTTGAATTTGTTAGGGTCAAAACTGTTTGTGTTACATGTTATTTGTAATATGGAGGGTAGGGTTGGCCTGGGTTTTGAATTTTACTAGGAAGGTGGGTTGGTGGTCACTAAGGGTGTCCGGACGGATGCCTGCTTGGTAAGAGGTGTTGGTCTTAATTATTAAGATCCAGTCTAGGAGGTTTTTGATTTTTGCATTTCCTAGTCTAGTGCTTGATTGGATGACTTGTGAGAAACTGTAGAGGTTAACATGGCTGGTGAGGTTTATAGCTGAGTGTGTGTTCCTGTCTATATTAAAGCCACCAAGGATAATTTCCTGAGGGAAGTTTTGACTTGTCCATTGTAAGAAGGCTTCTAGGGAGGGGATACTGTTACCTGGTGATATGTAGCATGTGATAATATTGACTGATTTTTTTGTCGCTAAGTTTGAGTTTAGCTAGGAGAAGTTCAGAATTATTGAAGGGAGGGATATGATGATTAATAGTGGTTATTTTAGGTTGTTTTTATAATGTAATGCTACTCCTCCCCTTTTTTGACAGTCTGTTGTGGCATAGCACATTGTATCCAGTAGGGAAGAACTCATTGTCAGCCGTTGTGGGCTTTAATCAGGTTTCAGTTAGACATAGCACGTCAGGGGAGTAAGTGGATAGCAATGCATACAGTAAGTGTACCTTATTGTTAATGCTCCAAATATTTAAACTCAGTATTAAAAGGCTGTTTTTTGTCTAGTAATGGGTAATTGGCTGGAGGAGAGGAATGAATTTATTGTGGTATTCTGTATAGGGTTAGGCCCTGGGTTTGGGTGTATGTCTCCTGACAGGATCAGTTGGCGGTTTATATGGTGCAAGGGTTTGATGAGTTTAGTCAGGATGGCAATATACTTGTTTGTAGTTGGTGACATAGGAGTGGTTGGGAGGAATCTGACTGAGTTAGGTGCTATAGTAATGTGATGGTATAGGCGTGGAGATATGTGTAGGCTGTAGTCAGGGGTGTGAGGAATATGAGTGGAGGTATGTTTTGTTGGGGCTGAATATGAAGCATTAAGTGTGGTATGGTAGGACATGTGGTAGTGTGTTAAAGTTAGGATAAGGAGGATAGTGAGATTGCTTGCAAGGATAATGGTTAACCTATGATCATGTGAGGGTATCATATTTGTAGGTGGGTGGTATGTGGGTTGGATTATATGTGGGATAGGTTAATGACAGGGGATTTTCTAATGTGTGATTGGTTGAAGCTTTGGTGGGAGGAGACAGTGAGGTATAAGGCTAGGGGAAGCAGGGGTGTGTGGGGAATGGGGGCAGGGTAGGGAAGCAGAGTGAGCCCCAGTGTAAGCGAGGGTGCACAGAGCTGGGCTGCACCGAGGTCCACAGGTAAAGAATGTCAATAAGCAATCAGTAAGCCTGAAGATGGAATGGTTCAATTATACTGTCTTTTTTGCTGATATTTATATGCAGAGAAGCCAACTGTAATGTTTATAGACAGATGAATGTGGGGACCAACAAGACTAGAAGTGAGCTTGTAAAAAACAAGGGGGAACTAGGAGCACATTAGAGTACTATAAACTAATGTTACAACAGTGCCCATGGACTTTCGTACTCAGTTATGGCTTTCCTACTCGGTTATGGCTTTATGTTATAAAAAGCAGTGATGACTAGATAACTATTAGGTATGAATATACTAGATTTCTTACATACCTGAGCTTGTGTGGTAACTGTGTCTTTAAAAATCAATTTTAAGTTCAAACCTCTTACAAACAGTTTTAAGTCTATCAAGGCTTCTACTATTGTGTCAGTATATGCAGGAACCAACCTAAGCCCTTTAATTAATAAGGATATAGCAGGTGGTAAACTAATATCAGATAGATTAACTAGAGATTCTTTATTTTTTATGGAAGTCAGTTTGTAAGAAATTTAAACTTAAAATTGATTTTTAAAGACACAGCACACAAGCTCAGGTATGTAAGAAATCTAATATATTCATACTTAACAGTTATCTAGTCATCACTGCTTTTTACACCATTTATGAACAACAGCTTTGAGAATTTTACACACAACCTGATGCTATTAAATTTTATAACATAACTGTTGAGGAGTTTGATGCTGTACATAAACTGCAGAACAATACAGACATTATAATTAAGCAAGCCGATAAGGATGGTGAGGTGGCAATTATGAATAAGAATTATGTATTATATATGAGTGAGTTTTTGCAAGATGAGACCACTTTGAAAAAAAAATAGTTCTGACGTTTCTAAATGTATACAGCAGGTTAATATGGCCATTTATAAGTTGCAAATGAATAAAGACATCTCACTTGACCACTTTAATTACTTTAGCATGCCATGCCCTGTTACTCCAATCATCTATGGACTACTAAAAATACATAAGGATTTACATCGGCCCCCAATGAGGCCAATAGCATCTGGCTGGGGGTGGATTATAGAACCCATATCTTTATATTTGCAATCTATTTTAAGTAAATATTTCAATAATGTGAGAAATTGTATATGTGACACGGGTGAGTTTGTAAATAAGTTATACGATTCGCATAGCAATAGACAACATGAGCAGTATATTTTTGTAACACTAGATAGCAAATCACTATTCACAGTAATTCCAAATGACTATGGTATTGATGCTAAATGTGCTTTTCTATTAAATGGAAGGGAAACTGAGACTCTATGCAAGCTGCTTGAGATAGTGTTGGTTAATAACATCTTTTTGTTTGATAATAATCTGTACCATCAAATCTCACGGGTGGCAATAGGCACTCCTATACTAATGCGTATGCAAATGTCGCTCTAAGTCAATGAGAAGGGCATTATAACTGCCCATCCTTATTTAGGCCTCATTTACTTCTTTACACAATTTGTAGATGGTGTCTATGGGAAGGCGAACAACATCAACTATCAAGTTTGTTGACTTTTTAAACAATACAACTGATTTTTTAAAATTTTCATTGAATTTCTCTCAAAATCAAATATGTTTTTTGTATGTAAAGTTAACAGAAGATGGTAATATTATCAATACAAGTATTTATAGAAAGAATGTTAGTGCAAATAGATATCTACACAAAAATAGCACATATGCCAATCATATATTTAAGAGCATTGCTAAGAGTCAAATGCAAAGTGAACTGGCATCACATCTGTGTGCCCTGTTCAATCACAGCCTCACCTCAGGCTTTGTCCTTACTGAATAGTGCACTCCTACAGTCATCCCTCTCCATGGGAGTGACTATAGACCCTGGGAATCATTGCCCCATTAGCCTGACGAGTCTGATATGTAAGACTATGAAGCACATCATCATGGACCTAATTAATAAGGATATAGGGAATCTCCAAACTCTAGATCCCACACAATTTAGCTTTGTGAAAGGTAGATTTTGCCTGCTCAACCTGGTTGACTTCTTTGAGTCAGTCACCAGAGCTGTGGATGAGGACGAGGCAGTTCATACAGCCTACCTTGATCTGGCCAAGGCCTTTGATACCATTCCCCACTAAGGAATTATTGATAAACTCACCAAACTAGGCATCAACCCCTATATCACTAGGTGGGTTGCAAATTGGCTCACAGATAACACCCACAGTGTGAAAGTAGCGGACTCCAAGTCAGACTGCCGACCAGTCAGAAGTGGAGTCCCACAGGGATCAGTCCTGGGTCCTCTCCTGTTTAGCATCTACTTCTCTGAAGTCCAGGAATAGTGGTGTTACTTTTGTGCATGAAAACAGAAATAATTTATTACATTACATCACTACCTTTAATAGAAGAACTAATGGTATTAAAATTTTATCTGAAATAATTGTGGTATTTTAAATGCCTTGCCTGAACTTAGCATTATTGGCCATAGACCTGGATTTACTTAATTGCTCAAATCTAAAAGAACACTTATGTTATAAAGACATGAATAAAAAAGGTAACAGGGTGATTTCAAACAAAACTGGTAAATTCCCCTGTTATAATTGCTCCTGTTGCAAATATATTTAACCAAAACTGATTTTATCCATCCTAAAACTAAAAAATGTTTTGCTATTAAATGTTTTGCCACATGTAACACTTTTTGTATTGTATATCTTGCCACATGTAAAGAAATGTGATAACTTTTATGTTTGCAAGAGTAACAGAAGGCTGAAAGACAGAATTATAGAACATTGTTCTGACATACAAAGAAATATTAGCACATACGCTCTCGCCAAATATGATGAAGTGTGGCATAAAACAAGAGTTATTGTACAATGTCATGGAAGCTATTCATAAGAGTACAAGGGGTGGTGATATTAATAATATAACAGAGGTCAAGGAGTATGACTGGATAGTTCACCTACAGGCTAACAGTGATCCTGTCATAAACACCACTGCCAGCCTAAAACCTATTTTAAAGTTTAAGCAGATGTATTTAAGATAAACAATTTTTTATATATTGTTTTTTATATACAGTTTTTCATATATTATATTTTTATATATTAAACTCAGTATATATAGTGCAGTGTATTGCTTTTAGATTCTTAAATATCCACAACATCTGTTAATTATTATTAATTTTCAGTTGGGAGGCTGTGTCATGTGATTTTTAAATTGCATTATTTAATGAACTTTTTTTAGTTTGGCTCTTTTCGACACTGATGAAAGGTACTTCCCGAATGCTTTGTGTTTAATAAACTGCACTGATAGTGTCTCAAAGTCTGGTATTTTGTTTATTTCTTATATAGTCACTAAATAATGACATACATTTGAGTTTCAGACTCCAAATCTTTCAGAAAATGTATGTTAATACAAACCCTGTTCTAGCAACTTTCTAAGTGTACAAGAGCAGTTTTTAAAATCTGTCCCTATTTTTGGGCCTTTCTGCCCCCATTTTGTCAGGCTTTGTCCAGATTTCTTGCACTAACAGTTTGAGAGGTATTTCTACTTCTGATACTGTCTCAAGGAAAACACAGAAATGTCACTTCCTTAAGACAAATGAACAACTGCACTAGGCTTCACACTTTAAAAATGGTTCGTCACATGAAGCAGAACCAGTCCATATGACTGCAAACATTTCAACAAAATCAAAAAATATTATGTGATAAAGGAGAATGTGAAGATGCAAAACTCATTTATACATTCATGGTTTCAACTTTAATATAGATTATATAGGTATCAAAACCAAAACTGGACACAACTACCACGATGTTATAACATCGTGGTGGTTGTGTCCAGTTTTGGTTTTGATACTTTTCTCATTGGGAACTACAACCTTCAGATGGTAGCAGCATTTATTTTTCTTTATCTTAGATTATACAGGTAATTAGAGGGAAGGTTCTACTAATGTTTCACTTAAACATACAGAAGCTTACCACAAGATGCATGAATTTCCATTTACTGACTTAGAGACTGCATATGAAAATAGGAAAGGGGAGACCTGGTATCTTTGGCTGAAGCCTGTGACTGTAAACTGATAAATGCCTTAAGAGCAGATAGAAACCGTGGCCTTAATGAAGTATACTTGAAATTTAAATTAAAGCTGGGATCATTAAAGTACAAATGGGTTTTATATCTTTAAGCTGTTGTCCTAGCTTTATTACATGACAGTTTTGGATTTCATTTAAATATTTGTAGTTATGTGTTCTGGTTTTAAGTTACCCAAAGAAGCACTGTTAAAAGTATGTGAAACTTGTGCAGTTCTTTTACTAATTTATCTTAAAAAAATGAGATTTCTGGAATGTCCTTCAGGCAGTACCTTGTGTTTTTGATTTATCTGTTGGCTTGTTATTAACCTGCATGCCTTGAACGATTCATTTGCTCTGCTCATGTTGGGTATTATCATGTCTGTATATTAACGCTGATCATGCTTTATGTATTGTACAAGGAATAAACATCTGAAACTTCAGGAGGCTATTTTTGTGTCTGATATTTGGTAGTCATGTAAGAACAAGAAAATTCAGCAGCACCATCTCTTATAGAAACCATTCTAAAGTGCTACTCTGCATTTATTAAATGATATATCATTTAGCTTCTGAAAAAGAGGGCTGCTCTCCCTGGGCATATAATTCATTAAGAGTTTGTTGTGCAGAAGTTATGCATGCAATTCCTGGTATGACCACAGACACTCAGTAAATGCTTGTGGAAGTTGGCAATCTACATCCTCATGTTCTTCTTCTTCTTTTCGCTTTTCCCAGTTAGGGGTCGCCACAGCGGATCACCTGTCCACTCATGATTGGCAGTGGAGTTTTATGGTGTCGAGTTGCCAGCCCAGTGCTCAACCTACCACAGAAGGCACACACGCACGCACGCCTAGGGCCAATTTAGAGTGTCCAATCCACCTACAGCATGTCTTTGGGATGTGGGAGGAAACCGGAGCACCCGGAGGAAACCCATGCGACCACAGGGAGGACATGCAGACTCCACACAGAAGGCACCCCAGCCAAGGATAGAACTAGAGAACCTCTTGCTGTGAGGTGGCAATGCTAACCGCTGCACCACTGCAGCCACCCAATCTACATCCTCGTGTATTTGTCATCAATGTCCATTCTGGCTTTAAAACATGTGAGACGGGTACTGCTCATTATATACTTCAGTTACGTGCACTCTCCAGCACAAAAGGAACTAATGAAAAATAAAGAAAATGTAGCCACAGTAAAAATCAACCCCTTTCAACTTGATGCTCTAGGCTTTGCTTATATCTCTCTACATCCCACAAAAATACTGCCCAAGGTACCTCTTCTTGACTGATGACAAAGGTAAAGGAGAACTTACTGCTGGTAACCTTAAGAAAGAGTGGAAGACAGCATTCAACATTTACTCCCACTCCTCTGTTCATATATATCAAAAATAACAAGGAAGGAAAATGGCAGCTCACATACTCTTACCTCAGTGACTGTGGGCCTAACAAAGACTGTCAAACTAACGGATGGACTCTAACCTGTTTATGGGCCTAACAAAGACTGTCAAACTAACGGATGGACTCTAACCTGTTTATGGGCTTAACACAGACTGGTAAACAGTAACTGATGGACTCTCACCTCACTGTCTGTGGACATAACACAGACTGGTAAACAGTAACTGATGGACTCTCACCTCACTGTCTGTGGACTTAACACAGACTGGTAAACAGTAACTGATGGATTCTCACCTCACTGTCTGTGGACTTAACACAGACTGGTAAACAGTAACTGATGGACTCTCACCTCACTGTCTGTGGACTTAACACAGACTGGTAAACAGTAACTGATGGACTCTCACCTCACTGTCTGTGGACTTAACCCAGACTGGTAAACAGTAACTGATGGACTCTCACCTCACTGTCTGTGGACTTAACACAGACTGGTAAACAGTAACTGATGGACTTTCACCTCACTGTCTGTGGACTTAACACAGACTGGTAAACAGTAACTGATGGACTCTCACCTCACTGTCTGTGGACTTAACACATACTGGTAAACAGTAACTGATGGACTCTCACCTCACTGTCTGTGGACTTAACACAGACTGGTAAACAGTAACTGATGGACTCTCAGATCATAGTCTGCAGGCTTAAACAGACTGGTAAAGAGTAACTGATGAACTCTCGCCTCACTGTCTATGGACTTAACACAGACTGGTAAACAGTAACTGATGGACTCTCACCTCACTGACTGTGGACTTAACACAGACTAGTAAACAGTAACTGATGGACTCTCACTTCACTGTCTGTGTACAACAGAGACTGGTAAATAGTAACTGATGGACTCTCACCTCACTGTCTGTGGACAAGACTGTTAAACAGTAACTGATGGACTCTCACCTCTGTCTGTGGACAACACAGACTGGTAAACAGTAACTGATGGACTCTCACCTCACTATCTGTGGACTTAACACAGACTGTTAAACAGTAACTGATGGACTCTCACCTCACTGTCTGTGGACTTAACACAGACTGGTAAACAGTAACTGATGGACTCTCACCTCACTGTCAATGGGCTTAACACATACTGGTAAACAGAAACCGATGGACTCTCACCTCACTGTCTACAGGTTTAGCACATACTAGCAAACAGTAACTGATGGATTCTCCCAAGATAACAACACTTATGACATGCAAGAGGTACTTCTTATGCTATTCTCTGATACAGCTGTAACAATATTATTTGCACTGCATTTCTCTCGTGAGCTGACATTTGTAATTTAATTTAGGCTGCACTTGTGTGGTTCTAAATGGCAATAAAGTTTCTTTGGATCTTCGAATGTTAGAATCTCACCTAACTATCTATGTGCATAACACAGACTGGTAAACAGTAACGGATGGACTCTCAGCTCACAGTCTATGGGTTTAAACAGACTGGTAAAGAGTAACTGACAGACTCTCGCCTGACTGTTTATGGACTTAACACAGACTGGTAAACAGTAACTGATGGACTCTCAGCGCACTATTTATGGGTTTACCACAGACTGGTAAACAGTAACTAATGGACTCTCGCCCCAATGTCTATTGGCTTAACACAGACTGGTAAACAGTAACTGAGGGTCTCTCAGCTCACTATTTATGGGTTTAACATAGACTGGTAAACGGTAACTAATAGAATCTCACCTCAGTGTCTATTGGCTTAACACAGACTGGTAAACAGTAACTGAAGGACTCTCAGCTCACTGTCTATAGGCTTAACACAGACTAGTAACATTTATGGGCTTAACACAGACTGGTAAAAAGTAATGGATGGGCTGTCAGCTCACTGTGTATGCGCTTAACACAGACTACTAAACAGTAAGGGATGGACTCTCAACTCACTGTCTATGGGCTTAGCATAGACTGGTAAACAGTAACAAATGGATTCCCACCTCACTGTCTATGGGCTTAACATAGACTTGTAAACAGTAACAAATGGACTCTCACCTCACTGTCAATGGCCTTAACACAGACTGCTAAACAGTACCGGATGGACTCTCAACTCACTGTCTAAAGGCTTAACATAGACTGGTAACCAGTAACTAATGGACTCTCAGCTCACTCTCAAAGGCAATAACACAGACTGGTAAACAGTAACTCATGGTCTGTCAGCTCACTGTCTATGGGCTTAACAGACTGGTAAACAGTAACTGAGGGACTCTCAGCTCACTATCAATGGGCTTAACATAGACTGTTAAACAGTAACTGATGGACTCTCAGTCCTTAGTCCATGGATGTAACAGAAACTGGTAAACAATAACTGATGCACTCTCACCTCACTGTCTATGGACTTCACATACACTGGTAAAAAGTAATGGATGGACTCTCACCTCACTGTCTGTGGGCTTAATACAGACTGGTAAAGAGTAACTGATGGGCTCTCACCTCACTGTTTAGGGATCTAACGCAGACTGGTAAACAGTAACTGATGGGCTCTCACTTCACTGTCTGTGGGCATAACATAGACCGGTAAACAGTAACTAATTGACGCTCACCTCTCTGTCTATGGATTTAACACAGACTGGTAAAAAGCAACTGATGGACTCTCACCTCACTGTCTATGGGCTTAACACAGACTGGTAAAGAGTAACTGATGGGCTCTCACCTCACTGTCTGTGGGCTTAATACACACTGGTAAAGAGTAACTGATGGGCTC
This sequence comes from Protopterus annectens, assembly GCF_019279795.1. Lineage (NCBI taxonomy): Eukaryota > Metazoa > Chordata > Ceratodontiformes > Protopteridae > Protopterus > Protopterus annectens. The sequence goes on from NC_056749.1 coordinate 22,803,459, forward strand.
TCACCTCACTGTTTAGGGACCTAACGCAGACTGGTAAACAGTAACTGATTGTCTCTCACTTCACTGTCTGTGGGCATAACATAGACCGGTAAACAGTAACTAATTGACGCTCACCTCTCTGTCTATGGATTTAACACAGACTGGTAAAAAGCAACTGATGGACTCTCACCTCACTGTCTATGGGCTTAACACAGAGTGGTAAACAGTAACTGATGGACTCTCACCTCACTGTCTATGGGCTTAACACAGAGTGGTAAACAGTAACTGATGGACTCTCACCTCACTGCCTGTGGGCTTACATAGACTGGTAAAAAGTAATGGATGGACTCTCACCTCACTGTGTATGGGCTTAACACAAGCTAGTAAACAGTAACTGATGGGCTTTCCCAAGATAACTGCACATATGACATGCAATAGGTACTTTAATGTTATTCTCTCTATTGCTGTATCTATAACATTTGCACTCTCATGAGCTGTCATTTGTAATTTCGTTCAGGCTGCATTTTTGTGGTCCTAAATGACAATAAAGATTCTTTGAATCTCACCTAACTATGTATGTACAAAACACAGACTGGTAAACAGTGATGGACTCTCACCTACTATCTAACTGCTCAACACAGACTGGTAACCAGTAACTAATGGACTCTCAGCTCACTCTCTATGGCCATAACACAGACCGGTAAATAGTAACAGATGGTCTGTTAGATCACTGTCTATGGGCTTAACATAGACTGGTAAACAGTAAGTGAAGGTCTCTCAGCTCACTATTTATGGGTTTACCACAGACTGGTAAACAGTAACTGACGGACTCTCAGCTCACTGTCTATGGGCTTAACACAGACTGGTAAACAGTAATGGAATTAGTCTCACCTCAGTGTTTATGGAAGACAGACTGATAAAAATAATGGATGGACTCTCACCTCGCTGTGTATGCGCTTAAAAGGGAATGCTAAACAGTAAGGGATGTACTCTCATCTTACTGTCAATGGGCTTAACACTGACTGCTAAACAGTAACAGATGGGCTCTCAGCTCACTGTCTGTGGCCATAACACAGACAGGTAAACAGTAACTGATGGGATCTCAGCTCATTGTCTATGGGTTTAACACAGACTAGTAAACAGTAACTGATGGAATCTCAGCTCACTGTTATCCCACTCCACAAAGGGGGAGCCACCACTGATCTCGGGAACTATCAATCTATTAGCCTGACGAGCCTGGTCTGCAAGGCCATGGAACGTATCATCATGGAACTGATAAACAAAGACATTGGTAACCTCCAAACTCTGGATCCCACCCAGTTTGGGTTTGTGAAAGGCAGAGCATGCTTCCTGAAACTGATCGACTTCTTTGAGGCAGTCACCAAAGCCGTAGATTAGGGTAAGGTGGTTCACACAGCCTATCTTGACCTCGCCAAGGCTTTCGACACCATCCCCCATTCTAGAATTATAGCTAAACTTACTAAACTAGGTATAAATCCCTACGTCACAAGATGGGTTGCCAACTGTCTCACTGACAGAACCCACACTGTAAAAGTTGCAGACTCCAAATCTGACCTCAAAGCATTGACAAGTGGAGTACCACAGGGTTCTGTCTTGGGACCTCTCCTGTTTGGTATCTACTTCTCTGAAGTACAGGCTAATACAGAAGGCCTCTGGCTAATGAAGTTCGCAGATGACTGCAAAGTAGGAGCCATAGTCAAGTCCCCAAATGATGTGGACATCCTACAGAAGGGCCTCGCTGAGACAGATGCCTGGTGTCAGAGCCATGGTCTCAAGCTCAATACCAAAAAGTGCAGTGTCATCCCCTTTGGTAAAAACTCTGTACCCATGAACTACCACATAGGCAGCAATCTACTTAATACCGAATGTGTGATAAGACACCTTGGGACCCAGGTGGACAGTAGTCTCTCCTCTGATAGTCACATCACCACAGTAGTCAGGAAGTCCTTCTACATGGCACACCTCATCATAAAAGGGTTCTCATCCAGGAAAAAAGAGGTCATTGTTCCCCTCTACTCGACACTCATTAGTCCCATTATAGAGTACAACACCCCTTTTGGAATGTACCTCACAAGACATCTGCAGCAGCTGGAAAGGCCACAGAAGTACCTCACATAGAGGATTACTGGCCTCAAACAAATGCCCTACACTGATCGCCTCAAAAAACTCCAGCTTTACTCCGTAGCATATCGCCTACTCCGAGGTGATCTCTGCCTAACATATAAAGCTATGTCAAACCCAGAGCTGTTGGACATGCTACACCTAAAGAAATCCCAATCCATCCGAGCTACATGGTCTAGGGACCTAAACCTTGTCACCACAATAAACAGGACATGCTGGAGGGATAGATTCCTGTCCCAGAGACTTCCCATACTCTGCAACAGGCTACCCATCTATGTCAAGCAAAGTTCTTCATTAGCACTCTTCAAGAAAAAACTTGATGAGTGGATGGGAAATAGGAAATACACCCAGGGGATCACTTCTGTGTCTCTGCTCGATAGTGGCATAGGAAAATAACTTTCTTGGGTGGCGTAAGCCAGGGAACCTTGTTGGCTAGGCTTACGTAGGCCCTTGGGCCAATAGCCTAGTACCTACCTATGAACCTATGAACCTCACTGTCTGTAGGCTTAACAGAGACTGCTAAGCAGCAATGGATGTACTCTCACCTCACTATCTGTGGACTTAACACAGACTGGCAAACAGTGGATGGACTCTTGCTTCACTGTCTATGGTTCAACACAGGCTAATAAACATAAAACAATGGACTCTCACCTCACTGTCTCTGGGCTTAACACAGGCTCATAAACAGTAACTGATGGACTCTCACCTAACTGTCTATGGGAATAACACAGGCTGGTAAACAGAAACTGATGGACTCTCCTCACTGTCTACAGGTTTAACATGGACTAGTAAACAGTAACTGATGGACTCTCCCAAGATAACAACACTTATGACATGCAAGAGGTACTTCTTATATTATTCTCTGATATAGCTGTAACAATATTATTTGCACTGCATTTCTCTCATGAGCTGACATTTGTAATTTCATTTAGGCTGCACTTGTGTGGTTGTAAATGACAATAAAGTTTCTTTGAATCTCACCTAACTATCTATGTGCATGACACAGACTGGTAAACAGTAACTGATAAACTCTCACCTCACTGTCTATGGATTTAACACAGACTGGTAAACAGTAACTGATGTACTCTCATCAAACTGTCTATGGGCTTCACACAGACTGTTAAACAGTAACTGATGGGCTCCCACCTTATTGTTAATGGGCTTAACACAGACTGGTAAAAAGTAATGGGCGGACTCTCACCTCACTGTTAATGGGCTTAACACAGACTGGTAAACAGTAACTGATGGGCTCCAACCTCACTGTTAATGGGCTTAACACAGACTGGTAAACAGTAACTGATGGGCTCCAACCTCACTGTTAATGGGCTTAACACAGACTGGTAAACAGTAACTGATGGACTCTCACCTCACTGTTAATGGGCTTAACACAGACTGGTAAACAGTAACTGATGGGCTCCAACTTCACTGTTAATGGGCTTAACACAGACTGGTAAACAGTAACTGATGGACGCTCACCTCACTGTTAATGGGCTTAACACAGACTGGTAAACAGTAACTGATGGGCTCCAACCTCACTGTTAATGGGCTTAACACAGACTGGTAAACAGTAACTGATGGGCTCCAACCTCACTGTTAATGGGCTTAACACAGACTGGTAAAAAGTAATGGACGGACTCTCACCTCACTGTCTGTGGGCTTAACACAGACTGCCAAACAGTAACTGATGGAGTCTTAGCTCAATATAGTCTATGGGCTTAAACAGACTGGTAAAGAGTAACTGATGGACTCTCGCCTCATTGTCTATGGACCTAACACAGACTGGTAAACAGTAACTGATGGGCTCTCACTTCACTGTCTGTGGGCATAACACAGACTGTTAAACTAACTGATGGACTCACCTCACTGTCTATGGGCTTAACACAGACTGGTAAACAATAACTAATTGACACTCACCAGTCTGTCTATGGATTTAACACAAACTGGTAAAAAGCAACTGATGGACTCTCACCTCACTGTCTATGGGCTTAACACAGACTGGTAAACAGTAACTGATGGACTCTCACCTCACTACCTGTGTGCTTAACATAGACTGGTAAACAGTAACTGATGGACTCTCACCTCACTGTGTATGGGCTTAACACAAGCTAGTAAACAGTAACTGATGGGCTCTCCCAAGATAACTACACATATGACATGCAAGAGGCACTTTTTATGTTATTCTCTGTACTGCTGTATCTATAACATTTGCACTGCATTTCTCTCATGAGCTGACATTTGTAATTTCATTTAGGTTGCACTTGTGTGGTCCTAAATGACAATAATGTTTCTTTGAATCTCACCTAACTATCTATGTGCATGACACAGACTAGTAAACAGTAACTGATGAACTCTCACCTCACTGTCTATGGATTTAACACAGAACTGATGGGCTCTCACCAAACTGTCAATGGGCTTAACACAGACTGGTAAACAGTAACTGATGGACCCTCACCAAACTGTCAGTGGGCTTAACACAGACTGGTAAACAGTAACTGATGGACTCTCGCCTCACTGTCCATGGGCTTAACACAGACAGATAAACACTAACTGATGGACTCTCAGCTAATTGTCTATGGGCTTAACAGAAACTGTTACAGAATAAATGATGCACTCTCACCTCACTGAGTATGGGCTTAACACAGACTGCTAAACAGGAACTGATGGACTCTCGGCTCACTGTCTATGGGCTTAACACAAACTGGTAAACAGTAGCTGAGATACTCTCAGATCACTATCTATGGGTTTAACACAGACTGGTAAGCAGTAATTGATGGACTCTCACCTCACTGTCTATGGGCTTAACACAGGCTAGTAAACAAAAAATGAAGGACTCTCACCTCACTGTCTATGGCTTAATACAGGCTAGTAAAGAGTAACGGATGGACTCTCACCTCACTGTTAATAGGCTTAACACAGTCTGTAAAAAAACAATGGATGGACTTTCACCTCACTGTCAATGGCCTTAACACAGACTGCTAAACAGTAAGGGATGGACTCTCACCTCACTGTCTGTGGGCTTAATGCAGATTGCTAAACAGTAACAGATGGACTCATCTCACTGTCTATAGGCTTAACACAGACTGGTAAACAGTAATTGACAGACTCAGTTCACAATCTATGGGCTTAGAAACTGGTAAATAGTAACTGATGGACTCTCACCTCACTGTTTATGGGCTTAACACAGACTGGAAAATCTTAACTGATGGACTCTCACTTCACTCTCTATGGCTCAACACAGGCTAGTAAACATAAAACAATGGACTCTCACCTCACCATCTATGTGAAGTACTCAGTGGCCCCACAATATCCATAGCAGAGGGTAGCCTCTGAAACAGCTGCTCAATCACAAACAAAGCCATCAAAGGAGCTTTGACCTTGTCTGCTGCCTTGTCTACTTTCTGGCACTGCTCACAGGTCATGCAGTACCCAGTTACATCCCTGGCAATCCCAGGCCAATAAAAGTTCTGCATAATACATCTCTTGGTACACTTTATGCCCATATGAACTGTAAATGAAATGTAATGATCTATGGCTAGAAGTGCCAGATGGTAGGCTCTGGGCACTACCTACTGCTGTATTACCTCACCCTCTAGCTCTCCCTCAGGGATGGAGTCTCTATACAGTAGCACTTTGTTCCATTATACAGACTCTCCTTGAGAATCAGGTGCCTCCCTGGCCACCTCCCTCAAGCATCTTAGTGTAGGGTCTGAGAGGTGAGCCTGTCTCAAGTCTTATTTTTGTAACTCTTCCCAGATCCCCTTCCACAGGAAGCCTGGTATTCTCTGACAGTGGTGTCTCACTGTCAGCCTGGTACTACCACTCACCTCTGCCCTTGCAGTCACTCTGCTTAAGGGAATAGCAGTACCGACCAGCAGCTGTGGCTCACCTTCTGGATCACTGCTACAGAGTAGGTGCCTCCTTGGAAATAGCCACCTTACCAGCCCTGGCTTCAGGTGTGGGGTCTGTCTGGGTCTCCCCCAGGCTACCAAACCCACATAATTGTCTCCAACCCTGACTGAATGTAACTGCATGCACACAAGGTACTGCATTATCAAAATCATTCCCTATCAATACATCTGCGGGATATCTGCAAACAAATCTACTTGACTGCTTCCTTTTCCACCCTCCCAGTTAAGGTGAACCATGGCAAAAGGTATTTGGAATGGTATCCCTCCTAAAGCTGTGACTGGAGAGGACTGCCCAAGCAAGTAGTGTTCCTCTTTAACCACTCCAGGCTTCACAACTATTATGTCAGAGGCTGTGTCTCTCATAGCAGTGGCCTGTTTTCCATCCAATACTAAAGGATATAACCTCTGGTGATAGTTTGGTACCCCTGTTGTCTCCAGACAACTTACCACTGGCATACCGTTATTCCCCAATTGCTGGCTCCCCCACCATTTGTTCCACACCTTCTCTTCGTGGACATCTAAATGATTCATAGCCCCACTGGTTACATTTAAAATATTTAACCCATGATCCCAGCTGTGTACCTGAACTAGTGGCTTCCCTTGTTACTGGTGGACTCTGTTGGGGTGGCTTAGACTGCCCACCACGGGTTCTCTTATATCCACATGCAGCACCGGGTATCCCCTTCTTGTGCAGTGATGCCCTGTTTGCTGAGCAGAGATCCCTTTTTCCCCAGCTCATCTGCAAAGTTACACTCTCGGTCTGCCAACTAGATTCTTATGTCCTCAGACAAGGTGCTAAGGACTTGTTTCCTCATCAAAAGGTCTGTCAGCCCTTCAAAAGTGATGAACTGACACCCATTCACCCACCTATGAAAATTGGTGCTTAATTCAGCAATATAATCATACACACTTTCATCTGCCTTGCATCTATGCTCACAAAACTTTTTCCTGTAAGCTTCAAGTGTTAACTTAACACATTCAAGTAACATTGTTTTACTCTATCATAGTTTAAACAATCAGTGCCAGGCAATTTAGAAACAGCAGTAATAGCTTTACCATGGAGTAAGGGGGTCAAGAGCTGTACCCACAGTCGTTGGTCAGCATTATACTGTTTAAAAAAAAAAAATCTCCATGGTATCCCTGAAGTCTCAAAACAACCCACTAAAGTGTAGTGGGTCCAAAAACAAAACAGTGAAAGAAACTTCTCTGTGTGGAAGATTTTCAGTCCATATATTTTTAGTTAATCACTGTATATTAATCAGATCAGACAATAGTAGTAGAAGTAGCAAACTTAAACTCGTCTTAAGTCAAAACAAAACAAAAAATAATAATAGAAAATATATAATTGTACAGCATTACTAAGTATTCAAAAGTAATCCAAGCAAGGCAGGCAGTCTGTTTCCAGTCGAAAATCCTTTATTAAGTAAAACAAAAATAGAGTAATAATTTCCTCACAAGCTTTCTAAATATATAAACATTTCCGAAAAGCACAATGGGGCTGGAAAACGTAAGGATACACCACCAGTGACACTATTTGAAAGAACTTCCGATAGTTTATTAACGGTTAAACAATCTTAAAACAAAAAGTACATGAGCGCTTTCGTTTGGCCTCTGCCAAACTTTTTCAAAACATTTAACAATCCATTTCCTGTTACCTATATAGAGGTAACCTATTCATTATAGAATTAAATAATGTCATTAATTGAATAATTAAATAATGATTTTTAACTGCAAGAAACGTGCCTTCTCCCCTTCGCTTGTAACCTTTGTACCTCCAGCCTTTTCTATCTTCAAAAGAGACTATGGTTAATTCATATAAATTATATAATATAACATTTAAGCATAATAAAAACGTCTTATGTAGGATGTTGATTTTTCAACAACAAAAATAACGTTTTTATCAACCCTGTTAATTTATATAAATGTTCATGCACGTTTTTTATATCACTTTTAAAATATATATGCGTATATACATATTCTTTCATTCTGTGCAAACCAAATATTGATGGTCATATTTTATATGTACACTTTCTTCTAAAACTAACTATTATTAGAACATACCATACTTGTGATAAAGTACAACCAGTAAAATTATTGAATACTAATGTGTCATGTGTGTATTTTATATATGCCTATGTGAAACTATAAAGTTATAAAAAGTTAATAAATTTCATTTTATAAAGTGATGATATAATGTAACGATATAATATAAATATATAATGTATAGGGGACGTGGTGGTCATTAAAAAGTCAATCTTTTGTCAACTATCTCGCCTCATATTCAAAGTTTTATGAATGTCATATGAATTTATGTGTATGTTTTTTTAAAAACCCTCTAAGTGATGTTAAAATTAAATATATTATATGTATTTATTTTATTAAAATATATTTTACAATTTATACTTTACAAGTAAATCATTAATTAATATTTCTGTATATTATTATATATATGTGTCTTTTGTCTATTTATAATTAAACATTTTTCTCCTAATAAATATATTAATAAATAAATAAATAAACAATTTCAATTAGATTGATTATTAAAAGTGTATATAAATAATGTCTCTAATGTTAAAAACACATAAATTTTGGATTCCTTTTAAAATGATGTTTTTTTTTATTATATATGACAATAGCTAATTAATTCATACCTATCTTGATAAAGATTTTAATTTTAAAATACTGCTTATTGAAATGTAATTGTTCATTCCAGGCCAGTTGTTGGAATTTAATCTTAGTTGCCACTCCAATTCTAACTTTTCCAGCATGGGCTGTCATGCTCCTCCCCTCTTGTCTTGTCTAACTACCTCCAAGACCACGAATTTAAAGGAGTGCTCAGGGTAACTTTTTATGTGTTTTGCCAGGGCGTTAATTTCACACCCATCCCTAATGGCTCTAACATGTTCACCTATTCTCTCCTTAAATTTCCTTTCCGTCTTTCCTACATAAAACATAGGACAACATATACAAACTCCACAATACACTACTTTTTCTGTAGAGCAACAAGCTTTATGTTTCAAAGAGATCCTAGCGTTGGAAATTGTTATTTCTGTAGTTTCAAACACATATTTACAAAATTTACAATTTCCACATCTAAATGTTTTTCCCCTTTCTCCCTTTCCATGTGTTTCCATAAGGTTTCTTATATTTCTACCTTTTTTATATACTATGGTCGGTTCCTTATCCAGAATACTGTGAAATGTTGTATCATTCATAAACACCTGCCAATTCTTGTTTAAAATGTTTTTTTACTTTTTTACTGTGAAGACTATAGTTTGTTATAAATGAATTCCTAAATTTCCTATTATTGTTGGTAGGTTCTCCCTCTAAAACAACCAACTCTGTTGTTTTATTTTGATGGTTATTATACCTTGGTGATGGTGGTAAAGTTGGTGTTGACTCTATTACAGTATAAACATTATAACTTAATAGTGGTTTATAAACTAATTCTTCACGTTTTGTTACCACCTCTGCCATTACATTGGCCACAACATAATCAGGGTATCCTCTATTTAAAAACATATTTGACAGATGTGTACATTCTGAAAGGAAATCTTCCCATACACTGACCATCCTGGCTGCCCTCACAAACTGACCTTTTATTACCGCCTTTTTCTGTGAAAATGGGTGGCAACTACTATAATGTAATAATGTGTTACTGTACGTTTTCTTACAAAATATTTGAGATTTATAAGTTTTCCTATCCTGATCCTTTTTTAGTAACACATCTAAATATGAAATTGATTTTTTATCGTAAGTTGCAGTAAATTTTAAAAATGTGTGATATTGTTTATATAATCTAAAAACTCATCAATCAATTCTATGTTCCCCTTCCATATTATAAAAATATCATCTAAAAAACGTAAATACAGTTTACAATACTTAAAATATTTAGAACAGAAAACATGTTCGGATTCCCACATGCACATAACTATATTAGCATACAAACCGCCGCAAGGGGATCCCATTGCTACCCCCTCTTTTTGTATATAAATCTTGTTGTTAAAGTAGATGTAATTATTTTTTAAAATTATGTCCAATAATTGATCATGCAAATTAATAATATTTTGTCTAATGCCCTTTTCAGATAAATAATTATTAAACCAAGTAGTACCTTCATTGTGTGAGATGGTAGAGTACAGGTCCTTGACGTCTATTGTTAATAAAATATCTTTTTCTTCATAGTTAATGTCATTCATAATTGTTAAAAAATGCCAAGAATCTTTAAGTAGGTGTTTCTCTAATTGTATGTACTTCTTTAAATTTAAGTCTATAAATTTTGCAATGGGGTATGTTATAGACCCTCTTGCATCTACTATAGGCCTAAAGGGTGGTTGTTCAACACTTTTGTGGAGTTTTGGAACTCCAAAAAATGCAGGTGTCTTTGGTTGGTCTATGTTCAAGTAGTTAAATTCATGAATAGGTTACCTCTATATAGGTAACAGGAAATGGATTGTTAAATGTTTTGAAAAAGTTTGGCAGAGGCCAAACGAAAGCGCTCATGTACTATTTGTTTTAAGATTTTTTAACCGTTAATAAACTATCGGAAGTTCTTTCAAATAGTGTCACTGGTGGTGTATCCTTACATTTTCCAGCCCCATTGTGCTTTTCGGAAATTTTTGGAGTTTACTTTGAAGACTTTGTTTGGTTTCTAAATATATATATATACTTTTTATCAGGTATGGGAGTGGTTTATTGTGCTGTAAAACAAAGTGTTATTGGTACACATTTTAAATTCACATCCCTTCCCCCATCAGTGTGACATTCGAGCTGGTCCTGCTCTACTTAGTAGCTGTCATAATAATATATAACCCTTATGTACTTTAAATAAAATTTATAATGATGTGGTACCTCTTATTTAACCAAATTATTAAGTAGATTATTAAGCCTGTGGTTTTATCCAAGACAATATACTACATGGCTGGAAATATATCAACCTTAGTTCATTTGGCAATCAAAAAAAAATATATAAATATATACATATTCTCTTTCTTTACTTTCAATGGCAAACACTACAAACAAAAAATTGGTATAGCAATGGGGGCTGCCATGGCTCCCAGCATAGCTAACATAGCCCGGGCAAATGGGAGGAGGACTTTGTGTTAAACACAGACTACATGCAGCATATCACATGCTATTTATGTTTTATTGATGACATCTTTATTGTGTGGGAAGGTGACACCTTGCAGCTTGGAGATTTTATCACTTACCTCAATCAAACAACCCCCTTCCTGAAGTTTACTTCTTCCCATAGCTGTATTTCAACCACTTTCTTAGATATGCAAATTTCCAAGTACACCAACAATAACAGAATCACCACTGGTCTATTCAGAAATCCGAGGGTTAACTTATTACTCCACAGTAAAAGTCTACATCCAACAAAAACCAATATAATGTAGTGAAGTCCCAAGGCTATAGATTAGCTAGAATTACCACAGAGATGGAACCATTTTTGAGAAACCTGAACAACTTAGAGAATGATTTTCTAGTGAGAGGCTATGAAAGTCAGATGTTAAAAAACATCCTGGAACCCATTATAGAACTGAAAAGGACTGAAACACCTTCACTCAACCTCCCCAGTAGAAAAATGTTAAGTAATTCCACAGAGAATAACAAATGCAAAAATAGCTGCATCCTGACATATACTTTGGATTATCACAGTATCAAAAATATTATTGAAGAAAACTGGGACATTGTCACAGGAAGCCCTTTTCTGATTAACATCTTAGGTGAAGCCCCATTCTTTGTTTATAGGAAGGCCGGGAACATTAGAAGTTTTGCTGAATTTAAACCTAGACCATATGAGAAAAGCACTAAAAGATGTGAAACTGATTGTACATTGTATATATTTATACAGCAAGGTGATAGTTTTTATTGCCCTTATTTAAAGAAAATCATTAAGACCAGTGCAGGGGGTGACTGTAACACTACAAAAGTAATTTACTGGGCACAGTGCAATGAATGTGATGTATTTTATGTGGGCAAGACTGTAAATAAAGTCAAGCGTAGGATTTCATGTCATCTGTCAGAAATCCGCTCTGGATGTAAAAATAATGCACTAGCCAACACCTTTATCTTCATAAAAGATACAAAGTTTTTTAAGTTCCAGATCCTGGATCACATAGACATGGGTGATCTTGAAGAAGACATCCCAAATATTCTGGAGAAACATGAACTCATGTGGCAATTAAAGCTGAACTCTTTTAGAAAGCCTGGACTAAACTACTACTGTTTAATTAAAAGTGCACTGGAACTTAGAAAATTGCCACATTGTTTACATGACTAATTGTATTTTATTTTATTCTACAAATTGGTTTTAAATACCATTTTAAATCAGTTGAAATTTAAGTGTATATTTTGTTTCCGTCATCATACATACATTTTTTCTTATTTTTATTTTTTTCTGGTTATTTTTTCCACTTTATTCAAAATTATGTGTAATAACAATACTAATTATACAATTATATATATTTTTATAGATTGTTTTTAGGGTTCTTTTACACAGACCTGAAGAAGTCTAGAAGGACGAAAGCGATTTTTGTTAACAATAGGTTATGAAAATAGAAATTGATTTTTACATGAAAAATGTATATGTATATATATTTATATATATTTTTGATTGCCAAATGAACTAAAGTTGATATATTTCCAGCCATATAGTATATTGTCTTGGATAAAGAGATAAATCTTTATGGCCTAGGCCCGATAATTTAACTTCTTACTATTTTTCAAAGTTAGCTGGAGCTGAGCTTAACCTCTTCTCTTGCAGTATCTTCTGTTAAAACATATACATTTAATCAGTTGCAATAAGGTCAGGACCCGCTGTTGGTACAATTTTAACACAATTAACTTTATAAATATATTTTCAACACAATCATCTGTGCAAACCAGTTTGATAAACAAATGACTTATAATTCTTTACAAAATTACAGCTAGCTGTGCTGGCATATGTTACACATGCACTGCCCTATTTCTCCTAGCATAGCTGACAGTACCTCACATTGACACACATGGGTTTACCACAGACTGGTAAACAGTAACTGATGGACTCTCACTGCACTGTCTATAGGCTTAACAAAGACTGGAAACAGTAACTGATGGAGTCTCACCTCACTGTCTATGGGTTTAACACAGACTGGTAAACAGTAACCAATGGACTCTCACTTCAATGTCTATGGGATTTAACATAGACTGGTAATCAGTAACTGAAATGTACTGTTACCTCACTGTCCATGTATTTGGTTTTAACACAGATTGGTAATCAGTAATAGATATGTACTGTCATGTTACTGTCCATTTATTTGGGTTATACACAAACTAGTAATCAGTAACTGATATGTACTGTCATGTCTCTGCCCATGTGTTTCTGTTTAACGCAGACCAGTAATCAGTATCTGATATGTACTGTCCCCTCACTGTCCATGTATTTGGGTTTAACACAGATTGGTTGGTAATCAGTAACTGATATGTACTATCATGCCACTGTCCATTTGTTTGGGTCTAACACAGACTGGTAATCAGTAACTGATATGTACTGTCATGTTATTGTCCATGGATTTGGGTTTAACACAGACTGGTAATCAGTAACTGATATGTACTGTCATGTTACTGTCCATGTATTTGGGTTTAACACAGACTGGTAATAAGTAACTGATATGTACTGTCATGTCACTGTCCGTGTATTTGGGTTTAACACAGACTGGTATTTAGTAACTGATATGTACTGCCATGTCACTGTCCATGTATCTGTGTTTAATACAGACCGCAATCAGTAACTGATATGTACTGTCATGTCACTGTCCATGTGTTCGTGTTTAACACAGATGGATAATCAGTAACTGATATGTACTGTCATGTCACTGTCCATGTGTTCGTGTTTAACACAGACTGGTAATCAGTAACTGATATGTACTGTCATGTCACTGTCCATGTTTTTGGGTTTAACACAGATGGATAATCAGTAATTGATATGTACTGTCATGTTACTGTTCATGTATTTTTGTATAACACAGACATGTAATCAGTAACTGATATGTACTGTCATGTCACTGTCCATGTATCTGTGTTTAATACAGACCGCAATCAGTAACTGATATGTACTGTCATGTCACTGTCCATGTGTTTGTGTTTAACACAGATGGATAATCAGTAACTGATATGTACTGTCATGTCACTGTCCATGTTTTTGGGTTTAACACAGATGGATAATCAGTAACTGATATGTACTGTCATGTCACTGTCCATGTGTTTGTGTTTAACACAGATGGATAATCAGTAACTGATATGTACTGTCATGTCACTGTCCATGTTTTTGGGTTTAACACAGATGGATAATCAGTAACTGATATGTACTGTCATGTTACTGTTCATGTATTTTTGTATAACACAGACATGTAATCAGTAACTGATATATACTGTCATGTCACTGTCCATGTATCTGTGTTTAATACAGACCACAATCAGTAACTGATATGTACTGTCATGTCACTGTCCATGTGTTCGTGTTTAACACAGATGGATAATCAGTAACTGATATGTACTGTCATGTCACTGTCCATGTGTTTGGGTTAAACACAGATGGATAATCAGTAACTGATATGTACTGTCATGTCACTGTCCATGTGTTCGTGTTTAATACAGACCGCAATCAGTAACTGATATGTACTGTCATGTCACTGTCCATGTGTTCGTGTTTAACACAGATGGATAATCTGTAACTGATATGTACTGTCATGTCACTGTCCATGTGTTCGTGTTTAACACAGATGGATAATCAGTAACTGATATGTACTGTCGTGTCACTGTCCATGTGTTCGTGTTTAACACAGATGGATAATCAGTAACTGATATGTACTGTCATGTCACTGTCCATGTTTTTGGGTTTAACACAGACTGATAATCAGTAACGCATAGGTACTGTCATGTCACTGTCCATGTGTGATAACACACCACTGGACCAGTAATCAAGAAGCCTCACTCCTCACCACTGGCATCTGTGGGGGGATGTTCCCTGGGAGGATAACAACTACACACACAGTATTTCCAGATGCAGCTCTCTGAATCAAGTGCAATTTCCCTTAAGAGCACACAGAGGGCACAGTCAGTCTGGGGCTGTTTTCTCCCTCTTCCTCCAGATCCCCAATAAGACTCCCCATTGGCACAGCTAAAGAGTTGAGATCTCAGCTAAGGGACCAAGCCTAGACCACCAGCACCCTCTCTATCCAGTCAGTGTTTCATGTCCCAGCCCAAGTAGCTGACATACACACACTCTTTGAGGTTTGATGTACACACACACACACTCACACACACACACACACACACACACACACACACACACACACACACACACACACACACACACACACACACACACAAGGGAAAGGCTGGCACATGTTTACTAGCTATGCCCCCTTCTGCCCAGAATATAAGGTAGTTATCACTGCCACCAGTCACTCCTTATCAGCTACTTTAAGGGCCTTAACAAAGGGTGTCCAGTCTTACTGTGTATTCCTAATACTAATGCCAATGGTTGTTTGACCAAGAGAAAGGCTATTAGGAGTGGCCCACATAGTGTCACCAAATAAATATGCAAGTACTCTCAAAACTTAAATATCTCTACACAGAGCAGCCACAATGAAAGGTTTAAATATATTTAATAAAAATAATAGAGAACAAGACAATACTAAACATTTATTCACAGTGGCATCAGAGTTCAAAGCCACAGGAAATATTTAAAATAACATTGCAGTACATGCTCACACAAATAAAGAAAAACAAATTCTAAACTAAGCTTCGCTATATTCCTGACTAAATCTAAGAGAATTTATACTATTCCCCAGGAACTTACTATTAGAGCAAGGTAGATGTGGTGAATAGTTCTTGCTGTTGTCAGTTCCAAGACAGAATGCAGAATGCTTTCTCTGACTGACATACTTTTTTAAAATAATATCTAAAATATTACTGCTGGGATAGCTTGCAGAATGGCATCATTTCTGGTCATCTGATTTCTAGTTCCCAGGCAACCCCCCCCCCCATTGCTGGCAGCATTTAGCATTTACCTATAAAACTACACAGACAAGGGTTTTTGCTCAGATCTTTGGCAGATGCTGGAAGTCATAAAACAATTGCATTCCTTCATGCTTCCTAAGTAGCTATTAGTTCACCCCAAAGATGATACAGAAAGCTTCCTAGTACAGACTGTGCATCTCTAGCTGCATTGAAAACTTGAACGATAGCCTCTTTATGGCCTAGCCTATAAAGTGATTTAATTTCAGATATTTTTCTAAAGTTTGTTGGACTGAGGTTAACCTCCTGTATTCCAGTTTCCACTGTTAAAACATATACATTTAAACAGTTAACAATAAATTGCACATGTACATTTATGTACTCTTCCAATAGAGCACACTGTGGATACATTTTAAACAGAAACACTTTCCAAATACCTTTCCAACACAAACATCTGTACAAAGCAGTTTGCTATACACATGACATACAGTTCTAATACATTTGTAACAGAAGCATCTTATAAAAATTAGCTTGATATTCACAAATCACATATGATTATTTTCAAAATTCCAGCTAGCTGTACTGGAAGTACCTCCTTACACCATGTATTTGGGCTTAACACAGACTGGTAATCAGTAACTGATATGTACAGCAATGTCAATGTTTATCCCCGGGCTTCAGTAAATGAAAATCCCGTGTCAGAATAGAAGCACAGCTCAAACATGGAGTTCGTAGCCTGTGCAATTCAGCAAACCAGGCTGGGGGTGTGCACGAGCCTAGCTGCACTATTCTGGCATGGACACCACTGAATAATGCTAATTTCCTCAATTGCTGGTAAAAAACATACAAATGAAGTAAATTAGTGATTCAGTAAGCAGGCAGGCATCTGTACCAGAATAGTGTCTGCTGCAGAAATGTATTTGGCAACTAGCCAAATACATTTCTGCTAAAATCAAAATGGAAGCATGACAGCTCAAAGTAAAGCATGTAATATAATCATTATGCATGCTAATGGCCAAAAATATGGCCTTTGGCATGGAAAAGAGATGGAAAATGGAAAATTATAAAAATAAAAGTTTTTTTGGCTGATTTCAGCTGTTTATGCATAGGGCAGTGGCATGCAAATGGTATCATGCTGAAAATGAAAAAAGAAATGTGAAAAGACAATTTTAAGTGAAATATGCATTTTTCCATTACAGTCTATGGCATGCAGAATCAAAACAATAACAGGTAACAGTGGTTGCTAAGGAGGAAGGCTGTGGTGTAGAGGTGTAACCAGAAACTAAGGCAGTGGGGGATGCAAATGGGCAAATTTTACTGAATCACTAAATGAGAGACCATTCTTTGGCTGCACCTAACCGCGTAGAAGCTATAATTCTGCAGTAAAAGCAGGAGGAGCAGCTGACATGAAAAGGGTGTATGCATAGCCAGCCTTAGGCAGAGGCCAACTAGGCAGCCGCCTAGTGCACCTCTCTAGCAGGGGCACTTTTCCAGTATTTATTTGGTGTAGGTAGACCAAGATGGGGGCACCAGGTGGTGTGGTAGAGGGCGCTGTAGAGCCCTTTTGCCTAGGGCACCAGTTGACCTAAGGCCGCTCCTAGGTGTGTGTCATGCTTGATGTAAGCACATTGGAGCTCCACAGCTCCCATATGAGCTTAGCAAAGCACAGCTAAGCAAGGGGGTGTGTCCGAGGCTGTATTGGCTTATTCCATGAAAAGAAGAGTGTGTTCATGTCCAGGGGAGGGCCATTTCTACTGCAAAGTGTTTACTTTAGCTTAACAGGTTTGCGTGGTGTTTACCGGGTCTAAAACAAAACAAAACAAAACAAAAAAAACCACACCAGAAATAGCAGGACTGTTTACATTTGGGCTCCGGGTTTGCGCGGCACGCATCAGGACTTAAAAGGGGTGGAAATGGGAAGGGAAAGAAAAAGAGAAATAGCAGAATAAAAGCAATCAAGTACAAATAAAATAGCAAGCAGGTGGGATGTATTATTGCCAGCTAATCATACAGGCAGCATCTGTAGAACAACAGTATAAACTGTGCAAACACCTTTCAGTCTGGTTTTTCCCACAAACTCTGCACCATTGGTGTACACACTTAGGGGAATTTTAACCGACAAAATGTTAGGGGCTGCTGTCACTTTGATACATCAGTATGTGCTGGAGGCTAATGGTGGTGAGGAGGATAATGCTGGCAACTGCCCCAGACTGAGGAGGAGGAGGAGAAGAGTGTTCAGACCCAGGGTAATCTACCAGGTGCTTCATGATCAGGACATAGTAGAGCGCTACAGGGTGGACAGGGACATACATCAGCAACTCTGCAAGCTGTGCCGGCCTCACCTCAGACCCAGAGCCAACAGAGGGAAATCCATCCCAGTGGATACCAAGGTATGTGTAGCCTTAAGAATACTAGTTACAGGTACTTTCCAAAGACCTACTGGGGACATCATGGGGGTCTCACAGGCATCTGCATCCAGGGTACTCCACCAGTTCCTGGATGCCATGTTACCACATGCTGGTGAGCAGATTTACTTCCCCGGCACCAGTGAGGAGTGGACCAGCAATATGCGCTTCTTCCACCATGTAGCAGACTACCTGGAGGTACTGGGTGCCATAGACTGCACGCACATCCACATAAAAGCACCACCTGGTGAGGAGGGTAGGGTTTACATAAACAGCAAGGGCTTCCACTCCATCAACTGCCAGGTCATGTGCAATGCCCAGGACATTATCATGAATGTGTGTGTTGGCAGCCCTGGAAGCTATCATGACTCTCACGTCAGGCATTCCTCACAGCTGTATCAGGGATTTCCCATGGGGACATCCTGTATGGCCATCTGGTGGGAATGCTAGCTATACACTGGAGCCGTGGATGATGACACCCCTTAGAAATGCACACCCACCCATCACTGAAGAACACCATAATGAGGCACATGCACAAACTAGGATCATTATAGAGCATGTGTTCGGGATGCTCAAGTCATGGTGCCACTGCCTTGACATATCTGGCAGAGCCTTGCAGTACTCTCCAGCCACATGTGCACACATGTTCATACTATGTGCCATGCTGTACAATATGGTCTTGTAGAAACAGCTGCAGCAGGAACAGCATGGGTTAGGGCCACACAGCCCCCCACCATTGACAAAGTCCCCACAGGCACAGAGGGACTTGGTGGAGGAACCCCCTGAACCAGCTTCTGTAGGCAAATGGAGGCATGTCCAGTATGGTCTGGCCTTGGCAAAGAGGCAATGCATAGCACACACACTGACACTGTAGGCACCCAGGGACTAACACCTCTCTCTGACTTGCACACACAGTAAAATGGATGACACACACATCACACTACCTGTAACTTACCATGTATAGGCAGTGTACTGCATGCATCCGACATAGGCAGCCCTCAAGCACTGTCCACAAAACTGCCACAGGCACAAGGTACGTCAGTCTTCTTAACAATAAATTAATGTATTAGTATGTTCTGGTAGCATATCTATGGTATTGCTGCATGCATGCAAGGGAATGGTGTGGCCTACTGGGATAGCATCAGACAACTGACAGCTATGTGGGACACCAGGAAATGTCTTCCCAATACTGGCCTCCCCACACTATGCAGTAGTACCCAAAGTGACAAATCCCACTGCAGTATACGTGGGGGGCCAACTAACTGGGGGGTCAAAAGTCACACGCAGGGATGTCAGTGTGAGGACCCCATACTCACCCCTCAGCCTTACCCAGCAAGTCAGCTGTAGAAAACCATAAAGAAAAGTCTGGCAAAGGCCCACAAATGGTGACAATGATGAAATACCCCCCTACAGATGTACACAGTGATAGCACAGCAGGTCTTGCAGTTGCAGTAAGGCTCTGAAGGATAATAAGTCTGAAACTCAAATGTATACCATTACAATCTGACCTGTGGTCTTTAGTGATATGCCTCTAGTCCCTAAGACAGGGCACAATAGTATGCTAAATGGAACCAAAATGTTAAGCAAATATCAGCACAGTCTATGCAAATGTGTACAGTTGGCAGGCGTGCCCCCCCACCCATATTCCCACAGAAATGCAGTAACATGTATGTTTGCAGGGAAATAGCAGCAGAGTACACATTGGCAGGGCTGTCCCAATATACATGACAACTTGTTGCAAGTCCACAGTATGCATGGGTCAATGAGCTATGTGTATATGTGGTTAATACTATCAGGATTTGGCCAGCACTTACTCTCGGCTGTTGTATTGTAGTGGCCTAGGTACAGTGCTGTATTTGACAGGGCCATGTTCAGAGAACTGCAGTGCCGACTATTATGCATGTCAGCTACACCTATGGTAGGAGATGTACACACTGTCCAGATGTCAATATCTGTTAATGCAGGAAAGCTGTACAGGTCATGGACAGGGAGCTACACATATGGACAGTACACAGCTTGGAGTAACCTCTACCGTGCCTACCATACCTCTTAACTGTGCAGATCTATTGCAGAATGTCCAGAGGTTAGCATCATAATTGTGGTCTGTATAACATGAAATAGTGGTTGCAATTCACTGGAAAAATTAAGCAAGACTACAGTCAGAAAATAATGACAGATTGTAGTGTCAGACTGTATACCCATAGAAACATGCATACTAATGCAAAACCTGTTATTGAATCACCTTTCTAGGTTTGTAAGGCCAATACTTACAAATGGTCCCTACATTTAGGCCTCTGTCCCCCCAATCATGTATGGCATTGTCCAGATATCTGGCTCTCAGAAGTTGAAGTACCTGAAGGTCGGTGCAATGCCAGTGTATAAAAGGCTGCCACCTTTCTGTGTCAGCACTGACAACATGTCAGTGGCCAACAGCCATACCCCAGGTTGTCACAGAAGGAGGACAAGTATGCCTTGTATATCTGTTCTGCTTGTCCTAACATTGCATTTGCCTGCCAACTATTTGCAAAACAAAAAAGGGTCATGTCAAAACAGCAATGGCAGACAGTGGGGAAGCAGACATCAAATCCATAAGAGCAAACAAGCGATTACCAAACCAGTCTCCCAACTGTCTATATTTGGCAGAACACGATTAACACCCTGTCACCATGTGTGGGCTTTTGTCTGACTGTCATAATTTGGCCTATGCAGATGTCAGTCTGTGATGGTATGACAGCTAGGCCCACATGTAGCCTCATAATAACATATAGCAACACAAACTAAGGACCACAGCTAATGGAGTGGTGCAATGATGGACAACCTGCTAAATAGGTACACACAGAGGTGTGAAGTCCGCAACCCTGTGTGCGATGTAATGGCATGTACCCTGCCCACATCAGAATTACAAATACATAACAGCAGCCACTGTGGCCAAAGCCGGTGACTGGACTACAGAAGGACAAAGTGACACACAAGGGGAAGGGGAACCACTGGCCAGACAAATGGAGAATGTGCACACCAGAACAGATTGTGCAGTAACATAGGTGTCATGCAGTATAAGGAGTCAGTAAACATCACCTGCAAATACACAACACACACCCATGTAAGTGGAGGTCTGCAACAAAACAAAACCCAAACAATGGACACCTCAGAGGTAAAATCACATGAGAACCCCACAAACCTTCACACCACAGACCATGTAAACTCCACACACAAGGGTCTAGAAAACACTGCAGCATTACCCCAATCCCCAAACACCTACCCTACACAGATAGGCTAACAGCACTGTCCCTCTACCCTGTTCCATACAGACTCTGCTGAGGTGACTCCTGTCTGGCATACAAAGCAATCCAGACACTGCCTTGATGGGACTGTACCACATCTGGAACTCAAGGCCCACTCCATCAACCTGTAGGCGCTACATCAACCTGGGTTGTGATATCAGTATGGCTTGTTGGTGTGGCAGATACATGTCCCACACACTCCCACTTCTGTGGAATACACACCCTGTCAACAGCGAGCCAAATGCCTCAATACCCCTAGTGATGTGCTCCCTGTATAAATGCATGGGAAACACAGAAGACAGCCCTGTGATCCCACCTGTGTCCCTGCTGGACAGGGGCACTGTGTGCTGACATATCTTAACATGGGCTACACTCTTGTCTGCGTGGGTTATAAGGGCTTTAGGGCTAAATCCCTACTAATGTCATACCAAACCACCAACCTATAGACAACTGTCTGTCAGTGGCTCACCACACTACTCTGTACTGCTCTGCCACTGACATACACTGACATACCTGGAAGTCACAGTGCTACGTGGAATATACTACATATATAATGGACATGTCTGCACAGTAGAATGCACTCTGTACCCACTCCCATACCTCCCAAACTCTGACAGCAAGACATCTGGACAAGGTCATAAATAAAAGTGGGACAAAGGCACAATGATAGGCATGTGTTGTAAATATTGCCCTTACATACTAAGAAAGTTGGTAGGATGAGGGATTTTGCATTAGCGGAAATTGCCTGAAGGTTATGTAGTCTGAAACAGTAATGTCTGTCATTATTTTGTAACATCAGTCTTCAATTATATGCAACTAACTTGCCATAAAAACACAAGCTTATGTAGACTGGACGAAACCCCTAAGCAAACACCTGGACAATCTGCCAAAAAAATGTACATTTGAGGGGTCCCTATTATTTTAGCGAATGCAATGAATTGCGAATGCTGTTTAGTCGAACGTCATTACACGAAATGGAAAAATACCGAAAGCATGGAACAGCAATTTTTTTCCAAGGGAAAAAAAAAATCACTGGGCCATTTTTGGGACTTTGCCATTTCCTCCACTGTGGTGCAATCTCTGAGTTGGTATATTTAAGTAGGAGGGTGTAGGGTGTACAGCCACCCACATCGGGGGTGTGGGGGTGAAGCCCCCTACTTTATTTTGTGTTTTGAATTTTTTTTTGTACAGATCAGTGATTTTTTTTCCCTGGGAAAAAAATCGCTGAGTTGTGTGTTCAACATTATGGTTTTTCAGGGACTGTGGGCTGATTATACACCATTTGCAATTCATTGCATTTGCTTATATTATATAGACCCCAGTTGAGAGGTATGGCAACACCAGGATATGACATCTCAGGTAAGAAAGATAGCACACAAGCAGGAGATCTTCCCAGTATATCACCAAGTTGGTGGACTGTTTACATAACGTCATCAGTCAACCAGCTGTAGCCACACCTCCCAACTGGCCTTGTTGGGCAATAATGTATATAGCCTGGCTCATAATATTGGTCTGTGCATCATACATCTTGTATTCCTCTGGTAAAGCACTGTGATGATCTGAAGATGTCTGTCACTAGGTAATGACACAATACACTGAAGTGTCAGACTACAGATATGTCAGAAAATGCCTGCTAAACAAACCCAGTACCCCCAGGAAAATCCTGTTTACCTCTGAGAGGTATGGCTGTAGCACACAAAACCTCAGACCAGAGTGCACCTATCTCTGGAATGGAGTCCCACTCTCACTATAAAAGGTCACACTGGGGCATGCTCCTACACTTAGAGAATCACAGGCCATGTTGGAACCCACATCGGACTATATGACTGTATTGTGTATATATGTCTTTACATACAGACAGCTATGTACACTTTAACTGTCCCTACACACACACACACACACACACACACCCATTAGAAAGGCTTACCCTCAGCTAGTTGTAGGTGGCCTATATGTGATATATCTGTATCTGTTGCATGTGATACACAGACATATATATGGGCAACAGGCAATATGTCAAACATACACACACATAGATGTGGGGAAGTGAGAGATAGACAGTTATAGATAGAGGAACACAGGGGGACACACACAGAGTGAGTCACACACATGGATACCCTGAATGGCATAGAGTGATATCCTGCTGTGGACAATGACATACTGGTTGTAACCAGTTGCATCTGCCAGCATAAAAGATGAGCCCCATTGTGTAATAGTATTGAGGTGGGGATTATAATATCACATCACCTGCTTGTGTGTGTGTGTCACACTCAGTACACTTCACATTGCCCTACTTCATAAGATCTGCTGCTGTTATTCACCTTAGATGTACCATTGGGCACCCATCAGCCCTACAAGCTCTGTAGTGTGTGCGATAACTACGTAACACTATAGTACAAATAAC
The DNA here is from genome assembly GCF_019279795.1 of Protopterus annectens. NCBI lineage: Eukaryota > Metazoa > Chordata > Ceratodontiformes > Protopteridae > Protopterus > Protopterus annectens. The sequence goes on from NC_056749.1 coordinate 22,827,583, forward strand.
TGGATAGGTAGGGGTTCTAATCTTAGTCCTGGCAAATGTAAGTATGTGTGTGAGAGTGAGGGAGTGTGTGTTTGGTTGTTTGTAGGTGAAACAGTTTTAGGCCATTCCCACCCACAACACTTCCCAGTACCCTACTTTAGCAGCCCTGCTGATGTCATTCCCCTTAGAAGTATATTTTCATAGCCCCAACACTATAAGATCTGTGGTGTGTGCAATAGCTATGTAACAGTCCTTCTTTCTTTCTTCTTTCGGCTTTTCCCGGTTAGGGGTCGCCTTAGCGGATCACCTGTCCGCTCATGATTGGCAGTAGAGTTTTACAGTGTAGAGTTGCCAGCCCAGCGCCCAACCTTCCACAGAAGAAACACAAACACACACACACTAATACCTAGGGCCAATTTAGAGTGTCCAATCCACCTACAGCATGTCTTTGGGATGTGGGAGGAAACCAGAGCACCCAGAGGAAAACCACGCAACTACAGGGAGGACATGCAGACTCCGCACAGAAGGCACCCCAGCCAAGGATCGAACTGGAGAACATCTTGCTGTGAGGTGACAATGCTAACCATTGCACCACCGTGGCTGCCCAATAGCTATGTAACAGTATAGTACAAATAACTAAATAGGCAGGGGTTCTATTCCCAAGTCTGGCAAGTGTGTGTGTGTGTGTGTGTGTGTGTGTGTGTGTGTGTGTGTGTTTGTAGGCTGAAGTATTTTGAGGACTTTGCCACCTACAACACTTCCCAGTGCTCAACTTTAGCAGTCCTGCTGATGTCATTCACCTTAGAAGTACCTTTGAACACTTGTCGGCCATGTAAGCTCTGTAGCACATGCAATAACTGCATAACACTATAGTACAAATAACTAGATAGGCATGAGTTCTACTCTCAGCTCCGGCAAATGGGTGTGTATATAAGTGTATGTGCAATAGTTTGTAAGTGTGTATGTTTGTAGGATGAGGTATTTTGAGAACTTTACCACCCACAACACTAGCCAGTGCCCTACTTTAGCAGTCCTGCTGATGTCATTTCCCTTAGAAGGACCTTTGGGCACTTATCTACCCTGTAAGCTCTGTAGAGCATGTGATAACTGCATAACACTATAGTACAAATAACTCGATAGGCATGAGTTCTACTCTCAGTTCTGGCAAATGGGTGTGTATTATAAGTGTATGTGCAAGAGTTTGTAAGTGTGTATGCTTGTAGGATGAGGTATGTTGAGGACTTTACCACCCACAACACTAGCCAGTGCCCTACTTTAGCAGTCCTGCTGTCATTTCCCTTAGAAGGACCTTTGGGCACTTATCTACCCTGTAAGCTCTGTAGAGCATGCGATAACTGCATAACACTATAGTACAAATAACTAGATAGGCAGGGGGTCTACTCTCAGGTCCGGCAAATGTGTGTGTGTGTGTGTGTGTGTGTGTGTGTGTGTGTGTGTGTGTGTGTGTGTGTGTGTGTGTGTGTGTGTGTGTGTGTGTATAAGTGCATGTGCAAGAGCTTGTTAGTGTATATGTTTGTTGGATGAGGTATTTTGAGGACTTTCCCACCCAGTGCTCTACTTTAGCAGTCTTGCTGTCATTCACCTTAGAAGCACCTTTGGGCACTTATCAGCCCTGTAAGCTCTGTAGCATATGTGATAAGTATGTAACACTATAGTACAAATAACTAGATAGGCAGGGGTTCTACTCTCAGGTCCGGCAAATGTGTGTGTGTGTGTGTGTGTGTGTGTGTGTGTGTGTGTGTGTGTGTGTGTGTGTGTGTGTGTGTGTGTGTGTGTGTGTGTGTGTGTAAGTGCATGTGCAAGAGCTTGTAAGTGTATATGTTTGTAGGATGAAGTATTTTGAGGACTTTCCCACCCAGTGCCTTATTTTAGCAGTCCTGCTGATGTCATTCACCTTAGAAGCACCTTTGGGCACTTGTCAGCCCTGTAAGCTCTGTAGCACATGTGATAAGTGTGTAACACTATAGTAGAAATAACTAGATAGGCAGGGGTTCTCCTCTAAGATTCAGCAAATGTGTATGTATAAGTGTATGTGCAAGAGTTTGTAAGTGTGTATGTTTGTAGAATGAAGTATTTTGAGGACTTTCCCACCCACAACACTTCCCAGTGCCCTACTTTAGCAGTCCTGCTGATGTCATCCACCTTAGAAGCACCTTTGGGCACTTGTCAGCCCTGTAAGCTATGCAGTATGTGCGATACCTGCGTAACACTATAGTACAAATAACTAGATAGGCAGGGGTTCTACACTCAGTTGTGGCAAGTGTGTGTGTTTGTGTGTGTATGTGTATGTGTTTTTGAAGGTGTTTGTAAGTGTGTATGTTTGCAGGGTAATGTATTTTGATGCCCTTCCCACCCAGTACATTTCCCATTGCCATACTTTACAAGGGCTCTTGATGTAATCAGCTTAGACATACCTTGTGACACTGCTAAATCCTATAAGCCCTGTGGAGTGTGTGATAACTGTATAACACTGCAGTATACATAACTAGATAGGTAGGGTTCTAATCTCAATACTGGCAACTGTTAAATGGTGTGTGTGTGTGTGTGTGTGTGTGTGTGTGTGTGTGTGTGTGTGTGTGTGTGACTCATATCCTCTGGGGGTGTGGGTTATACCATTTTGAGGCATGTACCACCCAGTACATGTCCCATTGCCCTATTTTACAAAGCCTGCTGATGTCATCCATCCTAGATGTACTTGCATACATTTGTCAGCCCTTTATGCTCTGTGGCATATGCAATAACTGCATAATATTGTAGTGAAAATAGTTAGGTAGGGATTCTAATCTCAATACCAGCAACTATAGTAGTGTGTGAAGCTTTTTCATTGTGGCTGTTGCATGTGGAGGTTATACCATTTTATGACCTGCTGACTTCCTACCCATGACATTACTTTAAAGATCCTGTTAATGGCATCTGCCTCACATGCACCATGTAACACTATACAGCCCATAGCAGTCATCTGTACAGATATACATGTAATATCCACGTTTGCAACCTATATGTCATCTGTGTCCCCTGACAATGAGCATTCCTGTGATATCATTGCCACACATGTCACAGTTACTGTACTGACACACATGCCAGCATCAGACATCATACCTGACTGTCACATCATGCTGATACAAAGTCTGTCACATTATCACTTGTGCAGGTATGTAGGAGCAGTAGATGAGACCAATAGCTGTGTCTGGTGGGTTATCCCACCATCCATGAAGGCATTTGCAAGACTACCTGTTGTAAGAGGTTGTGTGTTATGTCCCAGGCATATAATGTATGTGGAGCATGGCATGTGTACGGAGCACTATAGTACATACAAGTGGATACGTAGGGTTACTAATATGTCTATTGGTGACTGTGCATGGGTTTCTGTATGCACAGCCCCTGTGGCTGTCTTCAGTGTGTGTATGTGATGGCTATACCATTTTGTGTGCCTCTTCCTCCCTGTGAACTCCCCCATTGCCAACCTAGTGTCGGCCCATACAGATGTCATCCACCGTACAAGCACAGTTAGACAGTTTCTAACAACAAGCCACTATGGTGCAATGATCATATCACTGTGTTGTACATTAATAGATGGGTAGGTCATCTACTTTTATAAGTGTCACCTAAATGTGCATGTGTGTCTCAATGCATGTTGTGTGTGTGTGTGTGTGTGTGTGTGTGTGTGTGTGTGTGTGTGTGTGTGTGTGATGGCTCTAACATGTTAAGGGCCTCTGAACCCATCATTGCCAATCCTAACAGTCCCTGCAATTATCACCCTCTTCAATAGTAGTGGCAGATACTGCTACACTACAGTTCCACTGTGCTATCTGTGTTATGTATCTAGCACTATCATTCGTAAGACTGTGCAGGTAGGGACTGTGCTCAGTTCTTTGTCAGCTGCCCCATGTACAGGACTATGACTCTGTGTGCACTACCAGCACAACAGGCCAGACATGCATATGAGATTGCAGATACACATGCTGGTGACTGTCAGGTTAGACTAACAGAGGCTGACCTGTGTCAGGAATACATACCCCAAACCTGTCATACACAGTACCAGCAAACCCTCATCAACTGCATGACGGTCAAGTGGATGTGACAGAAATGGCAGGGGCAACAGGTGCTAATAGCTGAATCTGTTGCAGTGAATGTAATGGCTATGTTGGTGATGGACCTAGTGCCAGTACTCAAGTAATCTCCTGTGTATGTGTGAGCTTGTGGCCCTACGGAACACCCAGGTGACATGTATACAGGCTAGATGGCTGTGTCAAGGGTATATATGCAAGGTCACACTGTCTGCCACAATTGTCCCTCACACACTGTTGCATGTACACACACCTGGTAAACATGTACATATACAGCTGTATCTTGGCTATGAAAAGGTCACTGTGTTTCCACTCTGCCTTACTCATCATTTTTACTGTCAGCAGGCCCACAGCATGCAGACACACAGACAACTGGAACACAACCAGAATGCAGTGCGTGACACTACAGTCAATCAGAAGTACTAACAGCAATAGTGCATTATGGCTAACAAGGTACATACACCTCAATGTGTACCCATAACTACTGCAAGCAGACAGCACCTTCCACAGCATGACATTGCTATACTGTACTATAGTCACCCTGTGCTTCAGACCCATATGAGCATGTTTGTGCATTAATGGTATGGATAACACGGTTGTGGCACATGTACCATCACATGCACAGGGTTTGGTGTTGGATTGCCAGAGAACTAAGCTGGGCCATATGGCTGACATCATGTGTGTGTATCTGAAGGGGTGATGTTCAACTGGGCTGTGCAGAGGAACTGTGCTGTCTGGTGGTGACTGGCCTGGGATAAGGATGTATGACTGTTCATCTGCACACCTGCAAGCAATGTGGACACCCAACACAGGGCTATGTTAGACAGCTATGGACTATACATGGCAGGATGTACAGTTCACCGTCTCTCAGCAGGGATGCAGTAACTGTTTCTGCTAGGAGTATCCCTGGCACCACCAGGCCCAAGGACAGATGCAGTACTACTCCCTGCTGTTGACTGCTGGACCCATGTCCCTGTTGGGACTGGCCAGGGCAGTGTGCCTATGGCCTGTTCTGGTGTGCTGTGGACAGCACCCTCCCTATAGTAGTGCTGTTGGTACTGCCACTATGGGACTGTGAATGTGCATGGCCATGTGATCTCACAGCTGATCATGTCGCTCACCTATGTCCACCTGGCTGATGCCCTACTCCCACCACCTGCTCAAGCACAGACATTGCACGGTCAAGCAGTGACAATGTCTCACCCCACTGTCTATCCACAACATTGGCAAGATGACGTATGGCATCACAACTGCTGTGGAGGTCTTCACACATGGCAGGGAGTGCTGCATGCATGGCCCTGAGCATCTGTCTAGTGTTGAAGTCAGTACACACCTGTGCCTCCATGATGGACCACAACGTCCGTCCAGTGACACCTGCCATGGCACTTGCGACAGTGGCTTGATGGGCAGCAGTCATCTGTTGAACACCCTTGTCCATCTGCCTGTGTGCGACCTCGCCTGCTCTCTGCCTATGGCTGGTGTCTACACTCACACTCACCATACTCAACACACTATTCCATGCCACCACCCTTAACCTGTCCATTATCCATGGCTGCTGGGGACTGGGCATGTGTGGGCATATTGACTGTGTGCGAGGACATAGTGGGTGAAAGTGGGATACCAAATGATGGAACGGATCTAGGCACCAACAATCCCAACTGTGCTACACTATGACCACTATTGTCATGAGAGTCTGCTAAGACACTGACGTCAGGTTGTGAGGGGGAGGGACACCAACCCCTGTGTTCACCTGCGAGGGGAACACAGCATATGTAAATTAATACCCTGCAGTATTATGTTTGCTGAGACACACACACACACACACACACACACACACACACACACACACACACACACACACACACACACACACACACACACACACACTCCTGGTACAGTCTGGCACAGCTGTGACACCTATGGGCCCTTGTTCTGCCTGCCACAATCCATCTCTTTCACTGCTACTGCCAGGCCTGCAACAGAGGGTGACAAATCCTACTGTGTGTTGGGCCTAGTAGCAGAATGGTAATTGTGGCCAATACCAAGGCTATTGGAGTGAGCTATACAGTATCACCAAGTGCATATGCACATACTGTAAGAGCTGACTTACTGCTATACACACCACACACAATGACAAGGTGTAACAATATGTAATGATAACTGATGAGGGGACAAGACTATACACTATCACTGCAGTACCTGCACGGTTCAGACTCACAGGGATTCATTTCAGACAACATTGCAGGACTGTCTGCAATACATATAGGACACATGTAAAGTACTAGGTGCATAGCCTCATAAGATGAAACCAGGCTATTGGCCCTGAAGCCTTCATAAGCCTGGCCCAAACATTTGCCCATGCTCCTTCCAAGCCAGCACCTGTTTCCCCTGTCCAGCTGGGACACACGCAGGATCCCAGGGGTATCGCATCCATTTCCCATTCAGTCGTCCAGCTTCTTCTTCAAGAGGTCTTTACACGTACTCTGCTAGATATGGGGAGGGAGTGTATTTTACAGACAGCGTATTGTGTGGGACACTACACTATCCCGCCAACAAGTACTATATATGTCACACACCAGGTGAGGGCCTTGTGTGCATGATGTGTGAGTGCAATTTGTCTTACAGACATGCAGAAATGCCATCAAGGTTGGTTTGGACATGGCCTTGTATGCCAGACACAGGTCACCTATGATCAGTCTGTATGAGACTGAGTACAGGGACAGGGCTTTCAGCCTAACTGCATAGGACAGGTGTTGCAGACCCTGGAATTGCCTGGTCAGGAACTTCTGTGGTCTCTGCAAGTGTTGCATTTGCTTGGCAAGCTACATGCCAAAGGAGCCACTGTACTTGGTAATGCATCTGATAAGGGTGGAGTTCAGTGATGCTGTGGCCTCCTGGATGACATACTTATATCTGTGAGGTGGGCCATGTACACAGCCTTCCATACAATGGTGCCCACACAGTGGGAAACTGTCAGGTTGCTACCTACCTTGGGGCACAAATCACCTCACACCTGATTGCATGCTCAGTACATTATTACTGTCATACTTAGTGTGGATGACATCTGCCACAGCAGGGAGAATGATGCCTCTCCTGGCATTCAGTTAGCAGAAATGGTTCTTGCACCAGTCATTAATTAGGTGAGGGCCTCTTGGGGGATGCTCATATCAGTAGGGGACTGTAAGACAGTGGCCAGCTTGCAAGCATCTGTACACCTGGTAACCCACTGACCACTTTTGTCCTGTACCTCAGATATGTATATCTCAAACAGTAGAGCCCCCCAGACTGATGCTTGGGGTAGACCACTTTGGAAGACTCTACTACTAGAGGTGAGTTCCTCTACTTTGACTGAGTGGGTACTATCACTGGGCTAGTTAGCTACCCATCTGGTAACATACAGGTTGGTGCCTAGCACTGTAGGCATATGTATCCTGGCCACCTGGGGATTATTGTGAGAGAGTTGGGCTAGGTGAAGTTAGGCATTGTTCACCATCTTCCCCACATTCTTGTGTTTGTTGGCCACTTCAAAGATGTTGACCAGGTTTAACAGGCCTGATTTGACTTTGACAGTACCATGCTGTGTGGGCTCAAGCATTTTGATGTTGCCGATGTCCCTGTTCATAATGTGCTTGCTATTGCCTTCCATGCCATTGCAGAGCAGGCTAGTTAGGCTGATGTGCATATCATTGGCTGCATCGGTGGATTGCTCTGCCTTTGTGTATAGGGATGACAGTGGCTGTCCTTTGCGCTGATGGGATGACACTGGTGCTCAGGCTGTGGTTGACTACAGTGCATTATGGATCTGAGAGCCCATGCCTGTGTTCATGTAGGATGCAGCCAAGGATGGTATCAGGCCTATGGAGAATTCTGTGTGTTGCCTTTGATAGGGCATTATGGCCCTGATTCCTGATGATGAGGGGAGGGGAAGGTGCTGTGCATGCACATGTGAACCAATGGCGGGACAGGGGGATGATGTTTACACTTCACCTGTCTGCAGCCGGTTGCCTATATCTATGCTGTATGTGGTGTTACTGACCACCACTACAGTGCTGATTTGTGTGTTGCCTCTGGATTGCAGACACTTATGTGAAAGGCCTACTGATTGGACTTGGTGGATGTGTCCACTTTGCACTCACAGGTAGCCTTAAGGTAAGTCACCTGTGACTTTGCTTGTGCAGACAAAGGTGATATTATTTCCAATAAGGCACCTGTTCCTTCTTGGCCCTGTCCAGCATTTATTTTTACTTATTATGGTTTTTGTGTATTGCTGCTGTCCACCACGGACATTTACCCTACCTTGAGGGAGATGATATTGTCCTATCAGGTATTGCTGAGTCCATACAGCTATGTAGGTGCCCACATAGTATTGTGGTGTGGGTCTGGACACTACTACTAGTTCCAACTGATGGAACGCTGGCTGTAAAGCTACTTCTACCTGCTCTGAGGAGATTCATAGTAATTTGTGTAAATTTAATTTTGTTTGACACTGTAAATGGGGGGGCGGGTAGGGGAGATGGTGACCTGAACAGTGATGGCTATGTGGTCAGATATTACCAAGAAGGATAACACTGTCACAATGCTACAGTGGCTACTCATGTTGGTTAGGACCAGGAACAGGATATTTCCACCTGTTGTAGGAGTGTTGACTGGCTGATCCACTGCACTGGCATTGACAAATCTGAGGAATCTATGTGGATTCATGTTCGGGTGGCATAGGTCATGCACACTATGGCTGGATAGCTGAAGTCACCCAGGAGCAGGGTAGACAATTGAATCCTGACAGATTCCAGCAGGTCCTAATAGGTGTGGTGGGTGTCCTTAGTCATGGTTGGAGGCCTGTAGCTAGCTATGATTTGAGTAGGTGTTTTTCAGCTGTTACCTACACTCGGTATGTGTCCCATGCATCATGCTGTTTGGCCAGCCTGGAGATGCGTATGTGTATGTTAATGTTCAACACTCCACCTCCTGTGGCTTTGCAGGCCTCCATCTGGGGTCTAAACATATGATGGGATGAGTAACCTGGCAAGGTTAGTGTGCTCACCACAGCTACAAAGTAGGTGTCACTGACTGCACAAATGCTGGCATCCTACAAGACAAGGTATACTTACATTGACATGGGTTTCATGGTAAGACACCTAGCTCCTGTTACAGCAAAACATCTGCACAAACGCACACATCACTGGTGGGCAAAGGCCAGAAAATAGTGTCATTTTATGAATCTAGCTGAAACACACCTAGTTACCAGCAAAGACGGTGTTGCATTCACAGGTCTACTCTTCAGGATATGACATCTGACAATGCAATGTATGCTATTATGTTATGACTTCAGTCTTCAATGGGTTGCCAGTGATGTGCTAGACAATACACAACTGTATAAGGCATTGACTACAAATATGAGGCAGACATGTGGTCAGTCTGCAAAACACTGGACAGTTGTCAGGTATGGGCTCAGTATATCACATACAGTTCAGCACACACTCCTGCACCTGTTGTGTACTATGCACATACCCTACATAAGTCTCTTACATTTGTAAGATAAGTATATGTATCAGAGTAGTATTCACATGTGATATATGAATAATTACACACCCAGGTAGCTGACCTAGCAGTGTTGCACTCAGTACTGGACAGCAGACACTTTATTAGTAGTCATACATGAGCTGACCTTTGCTGGGGTGACTCAGGGGCCAGAGGTGTGATCCATGTCAATGCAGACAGGGAAACTGAGAATGGCCATAGGTGCCAGACAGCAGCATGTGACCCCAGCAGGTCTTGCTGCAGCCTACGGTTTAATGTCCTGTTTGACATTGCTGAATCCCCCCTTCTGCATTCCATTACAAGCTTATGTGATTGACATACATGTTATAGTGATGAAGAGTTTCCTCAAAACAATGCAAATGTTTAGGTTTGTGTAATCACAGTCTGTCTTTGTGTAGATGGGTTCAGACCTGTGTTGCATAGGCAGCAGCTTGCCTTTTGTAGGTAATGCTCATGAGTGGGTGATGGCCTGTGCACCAATCAGTGTCTCCCACTTGCTACTTGCATCCAGAGCAGCTGTGTTGTCTTTCCATTAGCCAATGCCATAGCAACACAGTACTATAATTAAGTCCTTCATGTGAGACTTGCCCCTTTTCTTTACCTTTGCGGAGGACATTATGGAGGTGTGGGGGTTACAGCTTCACACACAATAGGTGGGAATACATCTCAGAACACGACATGTGGAGACATCCCAACAACATGGGGGACAAAGCTCCAGAATTGGGTACGGATTGTGAGTAAGTATTGCTATTATACATACAGAGGATTGCTAGATTAACAGGGTTTGTCGGGACATGCATTTTCTGTGTGACTTGACATCTAACAGGGATATGTCTCTGACGTACCTCTCAACTCTCCTGATGTCCACAGACTGCCCAGAGAGTTGCCTGTTATGTTTTGTCTGTTCCTCAGACACCTTCTGTTTTTGTGAAATCAGTAGGATAATGTGAGAACTGCAGTCAGTAAGTGTTGACATCATTAGTGTTTCAGACATCATATCCTTCAGAAATGTTATGTCACAACAAAGCCTGTAACACCAGCGACTGTTTCAGTTTGTAACACCATTATGTGAGCTATGTCCCTCTTTCTGGCCCCCTGCCCCCCAGGTATGTCATGCTTTGTCCAGATGTCTTGCAGTAAGAGGTTCAGAAGTATGGTATATCGTTATTTACTGACTGCACTCCAGGTACCATCCTAGTGATTTAGCAGACTCCTGGAAGTGGTATGCGGCAGTGGCCATAAACATGGCCCCACACCCTGGATATTCTGTTGAAATCTGTACACTTGAGAGGTATGCATGTCTGGCCATTGTTAACAGACTGCCAAAATTGTATAGCAGTGTTGTGTGTAAATGTTTGTTGGGATGAGTAGGGAGAGCAGTAGATGTGAGTGCCATAGATCCTTTTCTATCTGATTGTGCATGCTGCTACAGTTGCTGGTGGTCTACAAGGTATATACATTTGTAGGAACAGACTGAGAAATGTCCTGTAACACCTCAGGATTCCCAGTAGACTGTGAGTTGGGCCAGTACATGTCAGTGTAGTGTGTGCCTTGCAATCAGGATATGTTTGTTGAAACAGTCATGCTCTAGAGTTCATTTGGGGTACTGGTCTGTTGCTGTCACTGTGGTGCAAATGGTTGTGGGTGGACAT